>NC_056746.1:44359189-44406689 GCF_019279795.1 Protopterus annectens
ATATGTATGCATGCATTTATGTGTTATATGTATGTGTATATTGTATGTATATATATATATATGTATGCATGCATTTATGTGTTATATGTATGTATGCATGCATTTATGTGTTATATGTATGTATATATGTATGCATGCATTTATGTGTTATATGTATGTATATATGTAGGCATGCATTTATGTGTTATATGTATGTGTATATGTAGGCATGCATTTATGTGTTATATGTATGTGTATATTGTATGTATATATATATATATATATATATATATGTGTGTATGCATGCATTTATGTGTTATATGTATGTATATATGTATGTATGCATGCATTTATGTGTTATATGTATGTATATATGTATGCATGCATTTATGTGTTATATGTATGTATATATGTATGCATGCATTTATGTGTTATATGTATGTGTATATGTAGGCATGCATTTATGTGTTATATGTATGTGTATATTGTATGTGTATATATATGTATGCATGCATTTATGTGTTATATGTATGTATATATGTATGTATGCATGCATTTATGTGTTATATGGATGTATATATGTATGCATGCATTTATGTGTTATATGTATGTATATATGTAGGCATGCATTTATGTGTTATATGTATGTGTATATGTAGGCATGCATTTATGTGTTATATATATGTGTATATTGTATGTGTATATATGTATGCATGCATTTATGTGTTATATGTATGTATATATGTATGCATGCATTTATGTGTTGTATGTATGTATATATGTATGCATTTATGTGTTATATGTATGTATATATGTAGGCATGCATTAATGTGTTATATGTATGTGTATATTGTATGTATGTATGTATGTATATATATATATATATATATATATATATATATATATATATGCATGCATTTATGTGTTATATGTATGCATATATGTATGCATGCATTTATGTGCTATATGTATGTATATATGTATGCATGCATTTATGTGTTATATGTATATATATATATATATATATATATATATATATATATATATATGTAGGCATGCATTTATGTGTTATATGTATGTGTATATGTAGGCATGCATTTATGTGTTATATGTATGTGTATATTGTATGTGTATATATGTATGCATGCATTTATGTGTTATATGTATGTATATATGTATGCATGCATTTATGTGTTATATGTATGTATATATGTATGCATGCATTTATGTGTTATATGTATGTATATATGTAGGCATGCATTTATGTGTTATATGTATGTGTATATTGTATGTGTATATATGTATGCATGCATTTATGTGTTATATTTATGTATGCATGCATTTATGTGTTGTATGTATATATATATATGTATGCATGCATTTATGTGTTATATGTATGTATATATGTATGCATGCATTTATGTGTTATATGTATGTATATATGTAGGCATGCATTTATGTGTTATATGTATGTGTATATTGTATGTGTATATATGTATGCATGCATTTATGTGTTATATGTATTTATATATGTATGTATGCATGCATCTATGTGTTATATGTATGTATATATGTATGCATGCATTTATGTGTTATATGTATGTATATATGTAGGCATGCATTTATGTGTTATATGTATGTGTATATTGTATGTGTATATATGTATGCATGCATTTATGTGTTATATGTATGTATATATGTATGCATGCATGCATTTATGTGTTATATGTATGTATATATATGTATGCATGCATTTATGTGTTATATGTATGTGTATATATGCATGCATTCATTTATGTGTTATATGTATGTATATATGTATGCATTCATTTATGTGTTATATGTATGTATATATATATATATATATGTATGCATGCGTTTATGTGTTATATGTATGTGTATATGTCTGCATGCATTTATGTGTTATATGTATGTGTATATGTCTGCATGCATTTATGTGTTCTATGTATGTATATATATGTATGCATGCATTTATGTGTTATATGTATGCATATATATGTAGGCATGCATTTATGTGTTATATGTATGTGTATATATGTATGCATGCATTTATGTGTTATATGTATGTATATATGTATGCATGCATTTATGTGTTATATGTATATATATATATATATATATATATATATATATATATATATATATATATACATGCATTTATGTGTTATATGTATGTATATATATATATGCATGCATTTATGTGTTATATGTATGTATATATGCAGGCATGCATTTATGTGTTATATGTATGTATATATGTATGCATGCATTTATGTGTTATATGTATGTATATATGTAGGCATGCATTTATGTGTTATATGTATGTATATATGCAGGCATGCATTTATGTGTTATATGTACGTATATATGTATGCATGTATTTATGTGTTATATGTATATATATATATATATATATATATATATATATATATATACATGCATTTATGTGTTATATGTATGTATATATGTATGCATACATTTATGTGTTATATGTATGTATATATGTATGCATGCATTTGTGTTATATGTATGTATATATGTATGCATGCATTTATGTGTTATATGTACGTATATATGTAGGCATGCATTTATGTGTTATATGTATGTATATATGCAGGCATGCATTTATGTGTTATATGTACGTATATATGTAGGCATGCATGTATGTATTATATGTGTGTATATATGTAGGCATGCATGTATGTGTTATATGTATATATGTAGGCATGCATGTATGTGTTATATGTATGCATATATGTAGGCATGCATGTATGTGTTATATGTATGCATATATGTAGGCATGCATTTATGTGTTATATGTATGCATATATGTAGGCATGCATTTACATTTTATATGTATGTATATATGTAGAAATGCATTTTGTGTTATATGTATGTATATATGTAGGCATGCATGTATGTGTTATATGTATGCATATATGTAGGCATGCATTTGTGTTGCATGTATGTATATTTGTAGGCATGCATTCATGTGTTATATGTATGTATATATGTAGGCATGCGTTTATGTGTTGTATGTATATATGTAGGCATGCATTTCAGTGTTATATGTATGGATATATATATATATATATATATATATGTAGGCATGCGTTTATGTGTTGTATGTATGTATATATGTAGGCATGCACTTATGTGTTATATGTATGTATATATATGTAGGCATGCATTTATGTGTTGTATGTATGCATATATGTAGGTATGCATTTATGTGTTATATGTATGTATATATATATGTAGTCATGCATTTATGTGTTGTATGTAAGCATGTATTTATGTGTTATATGTATGTATATATGTAGGCATGCATTTATGTGTTATATGTATGTATATATGTAGGCATGTATTTATGTGTTTATTTAAACTTGTTAATTGGCATGTTGCACTCATCCCTGTGGATAAATTTCATGTTCAGCCTAGAGCAAGAATAGTAAATAAAATAAATAAAATAGATAAGTAATATACTGTACAGGTTACAAAACAGCTGTGTACAGATAGACAGCAAGTCAGGTTTGTGAATAGATAGTGACTCGGGCTTTAAGGACAAGAAATGCTATGCTATGCTATAGATTATTACACGCTGTGATTTTAGAAACAGAAATATTACAACATACGGAATAGCAGGTGGTACTTTTAATGGAACAGAGATTATAAGTTATAAGCAGTACTACACTTGAACTACAAATGTAATGGAAACCTGCTATATGAGACAACAGACTTTAGAGGAGTATTGACACCAGAATTATCCATTTTAAAGACTTAAACCTTGCCTGTGATATAAATAGGAACTGCTGGAGAGACAGATATGTATCTCAGCGACTACTCTGTTTATGTGAAGCAGAGTTCATCCCTAACCCCAATTCAAGTGCAACTTGGACAATTCGATGGGAAACCAGAAATTCATCTCTGGTTTGCACCAATGTCTCTGATGTAGACAGGTAACCTGCAAATGGTTCATCTCCCAGGCCCATGCTTACACTTATCAAGGGTACCATGACTTGTCAGAGATTTGGGATGCATGGCTAGGCTTAAAAAGGCCCTTGTGGTCTTTAGCCTAGTAAACACCTATGAACCTATTGAAAAGTGTTTACAGTTTTGATGTACCTTATAGGGAATGGGAACATGTATATTCACTGAAGGAAGACTTAACCATTTTAAAGGAAACAGTATGGCAGGAGTAGAAAGGGGAGGACTCGGGGGTTACACTGGCTATAGAGTGTAAATAAAAAGAAACAGTGAAAAAGGAGGAAAGACTGCATGCATATTCAGGAAAGGAAAAGGTAACTATTCCAGGGGATAGGGAATTCATTAACATATCTTTATAGGGTGGAGTTCAGTTACATTGGAGAGTGTTTGTGCAAGGCAATATGAGTTTACAGATGGTGCTTTAGCATAGTGTAGGTGAAGTAATTGCAGAGGCTGAGTCAATATGCCACATGGTGTCTGTTGGAGGATTATGTTATTGTTGGCTGACCAGTGCATCTACAAGTGTGTACTTTTGCAGTTGTGCTCAGAGCCAGTGGTAGCATTTTGGGTGCCCCCAGCAAATATGAAGTGGGGTCCCCCATAGGGACTCCTAGTCTATGCATCACCATATTACTACCAGCCTCTTAAACAACCTTTTAGTTCATGCTGCAATATGTTAGGAGTAGTGCGCACTGTCTGACCTTTTGCTACAATGCTCTTACAGTAAAACAGGCCTATGTACCACATTACGTTCACCCATCTCACAGAGAGACATTCACAGTTACTGGCATTTAGCTGCAAGAATGCTACATTACAGCAATTTTATGTACAGGTCTGGAGTTAGATGCACTGGTGTCTTAGGCTAACTGTTTCAGCCCCCCCCCAAAAAAAAAAACACACACCCCTGTGTCCCCCTCCCATCCTGGGCTCCCTGTACCATGCACATTAGGTTTTCCATTTCTCACATTTTGCTTACTCTTCAGCTTTTTCATGTAGCCACTGCTTTCTATGTATTCTGAAGTACAATTAAAAGGTATCTTTTTTGCATACCCTTTTCATCCAATAATGGCTTGAACAGAACTAAAGATTAAGGAAAGAATTTCAGTGCTGCTGTTCAGGTTAAGTTTTCCTTGCATCCTTTCAGCACACCTTTCCTGTCCAAGATAGCACAGTAGTAACCATTTAGGAAATAACTCAAATAAGCTAAGGGCCCAGAAAGCCAAATGGGGTTATAGGTGTTCTGGGATGCATTTTACAGCATTTTCCCAATATTTTAAACCAATGGTGTCCTATGGAAAAAAAGGCATGAGTTAGAAAAGAATTTCAGCCTTATTTTTTTTTTTCTTTCAAGGAAGACATAAGATGTACCCACGGCTTAATGTGCAAAGATGACAAAATAGTAGCTCACAATAAACTAACAAGCCAGTTGTTGTCTGGATACATAGGTCATATCTGAGAACTGCCTGCCTCGTTAACCACCCAAAAAGACAGCCACTGCCTATGCACCCTTCTGGTGTTACACTAGGATGAAAGCAGAGGTCTATCAAGTGACTGCTGCCATTCATAAACATAGCATGCTCACTCCTCAACCCTAACTATCAAAGGCAGCTACCTGTATATGTGCCTGATGTGAAAGTGAAAGAAATAATGATCACAGTAATGTATTCTACCTTCTTGGTCCTAAACACCATGATGCCCCTACACATGATATACTAACCTTCTTTGTACACCTCTGAGGTCTTTAGAAAAGTAAATGAAACAATGACCACACTGTCCTCTACCCAGACACAAGCTTGTGCACATCTCTGTGGTTTGACTATGATGAAAATTAAAGAAGTAATAGCCATAAAATTCTCCCACATAACCTAAAGCAGCTTTCTGTACACACATATCTGAGGAGAGCTGGTTTAAAAATAGGTGTAGCTGAGAGCAGAGACCATTATCAGCTTTATCTTAAGTGGGTCAGCCCTGTTCAAGTTAAAGAGCATAATCAAAAAAGTAACACATTTTTTCTACAACCAGCAACAGCTTTTGTTGGACCCCCACACACAGTCAAGGATGATTAAGGGAGCCCCCTGTATCAATTTATACAGTCTGAGGATTGGGGGCCCCCAGATTCCTTGAAGATTGAAGTGTCTGAGGGCTCTGAGCTATGTCATATGCATTGCTTATGCATTACTTTTGAAATATAATTACTTTTTATCTACATCTTTTAATGATACCCAGAAGAATAATGTTTGTGCCCTGGCATTATTGGGTATATACACAGATAAACACACACACACACGCTTAAACCTTAGCAATACTAGTTTTGTACTTATTTCATCAAATAGCACTATACTGTGCAACACTGGTGCTGTCACATCAGATCAGTGAATGCTGTTAAGCCGCAGCGGTAAGTCACTTTAATTTAACGCAGTGAAGAGAAATACATACCTGTTACTTTCTCTGATTTCATCTATCTTCCCTGATTTTGCTCAATTTTGCTCTTCCTTTGTAAAAAAATTTGATTGGCTGGTAAATTATTCAGGATTGCAAATAGTCAATAAATCCAGACATCAGAGTTTTGTACTTATTATTGTCCAAAAATGCATGTTCATACAAAATATGTTATTCTATTAACTTTTTAAGTGAATTAGATTAATACTTAAAATGTGTTCCTGATTTTTAGCCTTTATTCTGCTATTATTTTTAGTATTGTGCTGAATTCTTCACCAAAGAAGTTGAGAGTTATAGTATCAAGTGTTCTATCAGTATTTATAAAACTTCCTGAAAAAAAAACATCCCTGAAGATCAGAAGCATCATCTCTTCTAAATCTAAGGTTTACACTGAAATCAGTCACTCTGGGCTGTTGATCTCTCTAGCATTTACCTTTCTTATGTTCATTATCAGCTTTATTCTAACAGGGTCATATCACAGTTCTGCGGTTAAAGAGCATAATCAGAAAATTAATACATTTTTCTTCATTTTCCCAAAGTATAGCACCTTTTGTAGGGCTTCCACACAGTCAAGGATAATTAAAGGGGCCCCCTTGCAGCCACGGGTATTGCAGATAACTAAAGCTGGCTATGTTAGTTGTTTTAGTGGAGAGAATATTCACCAACAGCATTTAACTACCCCAGGGGCACTATGTCAGTGTAAAATATTTAACAGAATTGTGAAACCTGTTACTCAGTAAAGCACTGTTACTATAACCAGAGATAACAGTGAATTTTAAATAACAGTTATTACTCACCTGGTTTATTAAGTATACAAGATTGCTGTACTAGCTTTTGTAAGTTTTCACAGACTTCTTACAAAATATCAAGATAAGATAACTTGCTGTGGTTGGGGGTTCCCCAGGAACAGGGAGTCCATAGCAACTGCAGGGTTTGCTGGTGCCTAAAGACAGCTATAGTTGCATTTTCAAATGCAGACCTGAACTTGATAAAGGTGATTAATTCTCTAATGAGAGCAGGGATACAGAACCAGATTGTGTGGCCTAATGCTCCTTCTTGTGGTAAGTGGAGTTTCCAGACAGGGAACATTTTGAGGTTGCTGTCTTAGAAAACATGCTTTCTCTGGAGATTTTTCTTTCCAGATATGCAAATGAGTTTGACAGTAAAAGTTTTTTAAAGTAGAAAATGTCACAGCAGCTCAGACCTTTGTTATATTTATTTTATCAAAGTAAGACATCTGAGGTGTACACAGTCAAGAAAGTTGCTTTAAATGTATGGAATAGTTGAGTGTGTGTGTGTGTGTGTGTGTGTGTGTGTGTGTGTGTGTGTGTGTGTGTGTGTGTGTGTGTGTGTGTGTGTGTGTGTGTGTGTGTGTGTGTGTGTGTGTGTGTGTGTGTGTGTGTGTGTGTGTGTGTGTGTGTGTGTGTGTGTGTGTCTGTGTGCGTGCATGTGTATGTTTTTCATGTTTTTCTTGCCAGCAATTTCTAATTTTCAAGTTTCTTTTATAAGAAGATGAAAGCTTAAAGTATGGTAGAAAACTTGTTAATCTTTTTTTTTACTAACAGAGACATGATTAGACTTTTTTTCTAAATGCAAATGCTCATCTTTCATTTGTAAGGTCAGTTTCTTTTCTGACTTGATTGATCTTACATTATGTTGAAATTGCTCTTTGTGATGTTAAATTGTTATGTGCAAAAGGCTTGTTATATCTGGAAAGTCTTCTGTGCCAAAGACATTTTACACTTTCTATTGCTTTTATGTTTAAGACAGATTGCTTGCATTTGTTTTAATAAGACCACCAGAATGGTTCCTGGTCCTGGATGGTAGTTTGGTAACTTGGGGAGAAGACTCCAGACTGCACATGGTCAGCAGAGTGCTTCAGGAAATCACTCATCCCTCTTATTTAGACATCAGAGTGCATCAGAAGAGAAAATACAAATTTTGCTTTAACAGTCTTTGCCAGGCTTCTGGCCTGCTTTCCTAACAATATGATAACGCGGTAAAAGGTAGCCTAAATTATCTGCTGAGTGAGCACTTAGTTTTTGCTCTGCAGGGCTGCCAAATACTGTTGCCTAGTAACACTGTATGACAGGCATTTTCAAGCAAGTCCAAGATGATCTGCTGTTATTAAAGCACCATTGGTCTGTAATATTGATAAAAATGTTGCCAGAGAGAGCTTGTCATTCTACTCATGAAAACAAAACAATGTGACTGCCTGTGAAAGGTCTTTGCCGTGCTACTCATGGAAAACAATCTGCCTGTGGTCAGCAGATGGCTGCAAAATATGAAAGAAAACATTGAAGTGGTGGAGTTACTTTATCATAAAGTAGCATAAGGAAAATGAATAAATATTCTGATTGTGTGTGTGTGTGAGTGTGTGTGTGTGTGTTACAGTGTACACAATAAAGTTAGTCATCTAATAGTGTATTGCATGTGGTCTTATGTAAGTGGATGTGTTAAAATGTGATTTTCACGTTTAACTATTAGTACTTACTAAATTAGGTAATAGCTGATCCGATGGCTATGTCAGGTAGTTGTGACATTGCTAAGACTAAAGTGTGTGAGATCCCACAACAGGTATACTATATGCAGCATGACAAACAGAGGAATACACATTGCATGTGGATAAGAGGGAGGAGAAATATAGGTTAGAAGTTTCAGGTTTGTGGGGGTGAGGGTGACTATTGTAGCTTAAGAACATTCCAAGTGATCAAGGTTGCATGATTTCTAAAACATTTTGGGACTGAGGACATCAAGTTTAAGAGATAAAATGCTTTCATCACAGGTATGAGCAGGCAGTTGCAGCTATTAGTCATACATGAGCTGCAGGTATGAGTGTTACCTGTGGAGCAGGTATGAATGTGTGGGATGTAACAGTAGTATTAGTGGTAGCATGAGTAATGAAGGTTATGGCAAATGGGCTGAGGACATAGTGTGGAACTGTGACAGATTAAATGCTATAATGATGATGATGCAGGATTATGGGAAAAAGAGTTTTGACTTGTGCTGGTTTGAAAGAGCCAGGATGGGTTTAAGATTAAGGGCTTTAGCAGGCTGCAGTGATAAATTCTTATTAGAACAGAATAAAACAATGATGTGTACAATATGGACAATAAAGGGCTGATATAAAAAGGAATGGAGTAATGTAATAGTTGTATCAAAGTTGCTATAGTAAGTAGAGAAAATAAGTACTCGATTATGGGTGAAGTATTAATAATTCTAGTGGTACAATAAGACTTGATATATATTTAGCTGAAACAAGGACAGGCTAAGTCAAAGTGTGAGAAAAATTATGCATGAATAAAGGAAATATAAGGCCATCGCTGAGCAAAATAGTTAAAATAAGGAATGGCTTGTACAAATTAAGTATTATGGCACGGTGTCTATGTGTGGAAACTCTCGATCAGATGGAGACCAAGTGCTTGGGAAGGGATATCAGTAAACTAGTCGTGGTTGACAGACAGGTACTAAAAGTTAATACGCAACTTATGGGAAATGATTACTTTGCACATTTTGTTGGGTAACTGCCAACAAAACAGTTAAAGCAAAGTGAGAGAGTGTGATTTTTTTATATGACTGTGTATTGATAAGAAGATTTAATGTATGGGGTTTAAAAACAAGGCAAGTGCCGGACGGTAGATGAAAGGAAAATGGCATCCCTGGCATAATTACAATATGCTGACTGGTACAGGGCTTAATCCGAACGCAAAAACCTGGATCAGTTGTGAGAATGATGACTTTAAGACTGATATAGCAATTATGTGCGCATTATCAGCGATGATAGATAAGGAAGCATAAATAAGTACAGTGCAGACTGTAAGTAGTGGGGTAAATTAAATAAGTACAGTGCAGACAGTAAGTAGTGGGGTAAATTAAATAAGTGCAGTGCAGACAGTAAGTAGTGGGGTAAATTAAATAAGTACAGTGCAGACAGTAAGTAGTGGGGTAAATTAAATAAGTACAGTGCAGACAGTAAGTAGTGGGGTAAATTAAATAAGTACAGTGCAGACAGTAAGTAGTGGGGTAAATTAAATAAGTACAGTGCAGACAGTAAGTAGTGGGGTAAATTAAATAAGTACAGTGCAGACAGTAAGTAGTGGGTAAATTAAATAAGTACAGCGCAGACAGTAAGTAGTGGGGTAAATTAAATAAGTACAGTGCAGACAGTAAGTAGTGGGGTAAATTAAATAAGTACAGTGCAGACAGTAAGTAGTGGGGTAAATTAAATAAGTACAGTGCAGACAGTAAGTAGTGGGGTAAATGAAACAAACATGTGCTTAGAGGAAGGATCACTGCTTTAGTGAGACTGTGCCAGAGAAGAGCTGACAAAGTTCATTTTATCTATTTATTTTTTGCAGCTTCCTGAAAGGCTGAAATACATTTGTTAAAGCAGAACTAAATGGGAGGGACAGCATTACTTCAAAGAACAGAGTATTTTTAATTACCAAAACTCACAATACAACTGAAGGATATAAGAATTATTCCAAAGCAGAAACATTGATCTGCAAAACATGTGATATCACAGAAATGAAGGCTAAAGGTCCTGAGAGTCTAACACAACTGAAAATATTTACTGAAGCACTAAGAAGTGCTATTGCAAGAGCTAAATATGTAAGTGATGGGTCTGCCATTATAACCCCTACTGGTAAATATTCTCACTCTGAAGTCAGAATGCTAGGGTGAAAAGGGAAGCTTGATTTAAGAATAATACCAGCTTCTTCTTTTCTTTAATAATGTACCACCTCAGTTATTAATGTTTCAATAAAAAGTCTGCCAGATAGCTTTTTAAACATAGTCACTTACAAGTAAAATACCCCTATTATCCATGCGTTAAGCTATTATTTCTAAACAGTGTGGCTATATGAAACTTTGCTAACAGGCCTTTTGGACAAAAAGAGCTTATGACAGCTTGTGTTTGTAAAATGACATTATCTACTTCAAGACTTAATAATTCAGCATGGTCCCCACCCACTGAGAAGAGCAGACGTAACTAATACCTTGGGAAAGAGATCATGAAGACCTGAAATACAAAGCAACTGTAACAGGGAGGGTGGGCAGACAGCTCACTGTGCAGAAAAGGCTAGGGGGGGACAGGAAGCAGCTACTTTTCTTTTCTTAGTGTGATTAGTTTAGAAACAAAAAGTAAAGAAATTTAAATGAGTGCACAGTTAGATCAACAAAGAAGATGGAGTATATGGCATGAGGGAAGTTACGCAGGCCAAATGAGTGGGTAGAGAGGTAAGGTATTCAAAATGTTGATAGAGATTTTACTTGGTGAACTTTGGGGGAGAAGAGGATATGGGTCTAGTTTGTCAATAGTCATATATCAGGGAGGAATTTGTGAACTATTGATGGCAATTAACTGGCAAATCAAGAGAGTCATATCACTTCTGGAGTAATTACAGAGAGAAAGACTAGAGGAAAAGCATAAAAGACTTGAAAATCACTGTGATGAAATTAGGCAAGAGAGAAGCAGGGAGGAAATGGTAGAGGAGTCACAGCAATCAGGACTAGGAGGAAGGGGCAACTAAAAAAGCAGCAGTCACAGATGAAACAGGTTAGGCAGAAAAAGGAAGACTAAAAGTGGATTCATTATCATAGGGGACTAGGTACAGAAGGCACTACAGATAAAGTAAAAAGTAGAAAACAGAAGGGAAAGACAAAAATACAACGTGGAAGCAGGGAAAGGAGAGATGATCCCTGGTGATTGGTCTAAACTAGAGGGAAAGGAGAGATGATCCCTGGTGATTGGTCTAAACTAGAGGAAGGAAGGTGGAGAACAGGAAGTGAGTAAGTCTACCATAAAAGGTCATTTTATGATATACCTGTCCTTGTTGGCCAATCATAAGGTAGCATTAGCCAAAAGGAACAAAGAGTACGGCCACTCTGTTGAGACTCTGCTACTAGAGCTGTTTTTTTTACAGCAATATGGTAGAGGAAAGGAGTTTAGTAAGTAAATAAATAGTTTCAGGCATAATATTCACCATGATGCAGCAACCTGGGACCAACATACTGCACTATTGAGGCATAAATGGTCTAGCAGATATGGCATGAGAGACTATGAAAGGGCAGTAATCAAATAGCTGGCAGCTGTGTTCAGGTCCTGAGAGACAGGAGTGGCACTTTTAGATGTTCTACTCATGAACAGAAGTCAGCAGACTTAGGAAATAAACAATTAGACAGTACAGCTGTTGGCGTGGTCTTGAGAGGGGAGTATAGATAGAGAGCTGTCGGCGTGGTCTTGAGAGGGGAGTATAGATAGAGAGCTGCTGGAACAGATCCTGAGAGGGTAATGGGCTCCAACTTACCCCTCTGCGGACTGCCTTAATAAAACAGGGGCCGGACAGGTACGTCAGAATAAATACATCTTTACACTGAAATGGAAAGATGGTACAAATGTATGAAAGCAAAACAAGGATTCAAAAGATAGAGGAAGATAGGAGGAATGAGGGAGCAGTTAAGGGGATTGCAGGAATTCAGTAGGAAGGAATACACATGATGAAAGAAATACGGCAGTAGAGAATGGTCTGGAAAGGAAGGTACTTAATGCAAAGGAGCAATGAAATTAAAGGCAGAGAGCAAAATAAAAAATAGAAGAAGGCTGTAAGAGAGGAACAGAAGGTAAAGGATGGTAGGAAACAGGAAGGAGTAGGTAGAACATTAGTAGTGGAGAAGGGTCATGTAGGGGTTCCTAATTAAGGAAGCAGCCCATTAGCAAATGGGGTTCATGGGCATACCTCTCAATGTCTTAGCTCAAGAAATCTAGTCAAAGCCTTACATATTGGAGGGACAAAGGCCTGAAAATAGGGACAGATATTAAATATTGTTCTGATAAACTTAGAAAGTATCTGGAATAACAGGGTTTCTGTTAAAATGCATTTTCAAAAAGGATATGAAGTCTGAAACTCAAATGCTTGTCATTATTTAGTGATTTTTATTCCTCTGATCATCCCAGTTCTTTTTCAGAAAACCACATATTTTATGAGGAAAAGACCAAATTTTGGTGGCAAAAATCTGGAAAATTGTGCAAATAGCTGTACAGCTGAGAGGTATGTTCATAGGTTCATAAGTGGTTAATAGGCTATTGACCTGAAGGTCTTTACAAGCCTAGCCGTGTGTGCCCAATAAAATATTAGAGAAACCCAATATAAAGGATTGTGCCTAAACCTGAGATCTTAGTTAGCAACAACTGCCGATATCTAAGAGGGTCATAGGTGAAATCCCTGGCAGGAATTTACAGTTTCTTATCGAGTCATCCATGATACACTTAAACAGGGTCATGGAGGGGCTCTGTTTGATGTGAATTGGTAGCTTATTCCAGAGAAGCGGCAACATCTAAAAAACATATCTGTCTGTCCAGCAGATCCTATATATTTCACAGGCCAGGTTAAGGTCTCTGGTGTGGGTGACCCTTGTCCAATTTGACTTGTGGATATGCAGCATTTCCATTAGGTATGGGTCCAAGATTACTCTGTAGGCCAGGCACAAGTCTCTTCTAAATAGTCTGTATACTACTGAGTACAGTGACAGTGACTTCAGTCTGTCAATTTATGATGTGCTGGAGACCCTGAATTTTCTTGGTTAGAAATCTCTGAGGCCTTTAAAGTTGCTGCAGGTGCCTGATAATGTAAATACTAAAGGGAACACTGTACTCTATTACTGACCTGATGATGGTCAAGTACAGAGGAGTTATTACCTCTTTTGCTCTTGGGGCAATGCCTTTGCTAATAAGGTGTGCAACATAGAATGCCTTCCTTACCACAGTAGACACATGGTGGTCAAAGTTTAGGTTACAGTCAACTTGCATTCCCAAGTCCATCACTACTGCGTTGTTACTTAGGGTATTATTATTTATATGATAGTCTGCAGGGATATTGTTTTTTTCTTACGGGATGATAATGCATTGAGTTTGAGTCCATGGCTTTGGAATGAATCATTGGTTTGTGTAAGCCCCTCTTGAAGTATATTGACATAGTTTGGGGATTCAATGATTGAATCTAATTTGCAGTCATCAACAAACATAGTCAGCCACAGCCCCTCTCTTTTGGCCTGAACTTCTGAGAAGTATATTCCAAACAATAGGGGACCCAGCTCTGACCTCTGTGGAACTCCACTGCTGACAGGTTTGCTGGTTGAGGTAAAGTCCCCAACTTTGACTGAATGTAATCTATCAGTGAGACAGTTAGCAACCCACTTTACAACTTAAGGGTTGATATTCAACTGGGAGAGTGTATCAATGATGCCCAACTGTGGGATTGTGTCGAAGGCCTTGGCTAAGTCAGGGTAGGCTGTATGCACAGATTTGTATTGTCTATGGCTCTGGTGACATTTTCAAAGGAGTCCACCAGGTTTAACAGGCATGCCTTTGACAAAACCAAGCTGTGTCGGATCAAGGGTTTAGGGATCACCTATCTCCTTAATTATAAGGCCCATGATGATTTGTTCCATGACCTTGCAGATAAGGCTGGTTAAGCTTATGGGGCTGTAGTTCCCAGGGTCTGTTGCTGTACCTCCTTTATGAAGGGGGAAGACGGTTGCTGTTTTCCAGGCAGCAGGGACAAAACAAGTACTCAGACTGCAGTTGAACAGAGTGCCTAATGGAGTTGTTAACTCATGTTTAAAACGCAACCTGGCATGCCATCTGGTCCCACAGAGGCTGTGTTTTTGGCTTTAGAAAGAGCATTAATGATTTGCTGTTTGAAGATGCAGACAGAATGCATTGTGGAATGTTAGTTGGGGACGGGGGGGGGGTGAAATATTTGCCAAACGTATCAGCTAATAGGTTAATAATTTTTGCAGGATCAGTGTGTGTGAAGCCATCCACAGCTAGTTTAACACATGTCTGCGTCCTACCTTTTAGGTTTATGATATAGCTGAAGAATGCTGTATTGTTATCCTTAGCTAGGGTTGCTACATTTTATTTGAAGTTGCCCTCAAATTATTTTACACTTTGTCTTATTTGTTTGTTCAAACAGAGGAGGATGTTCTTCCAATGCTGGGACCTCTCTTTTTCTATTCTTAGACAGCAAATTCTTCCTCTTGTTGTAAAGTTATTAATGCTAGATGCTCACAAGGGAGGCTTGTTTTTTTCTTGAGGGGAGGAAGATGACAAAGGAAAGAACAAGCATATGAAAATATGTAGGGGTAACCAGGTTAGAACAGGACTGAACAAAGTCTCAGAGTGAGAAGGACGATGCGGTAATTATAATCATAAACATCTGATAGAGGCTGACATGACTGAATATTTAATAAGTGGGTCAACAATATGAAGGAAGGAGACATGCTGCTTCCAGAGTACAGGTGTTTAGGAATGACATGGGCGGCAAGGACAGATAAAGATGGCAGTATACAGCAGAGGTGACATAAAGGGGAAGGAAATGGAGAATGGGAACATGCAGACAGAAGAGAAACAGGAAGGGAAGAAGATTGGAAAATGGGTTCATGGTAGGCCACAAGAGTCACAACTAGAAAAATAAACGTAGCAATTTGTTATCATTAAACGTGGTAGGAAGTCAGTAGTGAAGCTGGAAGGGAATTTGTGGGCAAAGGTAGGGAACACATAAATAATTAAAATTAAATTAAGGAGGAGTTTGGAGAAAAATTGATGTTTATAGAAATTATTATGATTGTTGTGGGTAAATTTACTAAATGTGCTGAGTGAGGTGGAAAATATTAAGAGACAAATGATGATGGATTCAAAGAAAGTGCTAACTATTAAAAATGAAAAGCATATTCTACCTAAAGTGTTAGAGAAAATGAAAGATTCTCATTATGCATCTTAGAATGACTGATTTCAAAACACAAAGATTTATGAGCAATAATTAGTAAAAATGGAAATATTGCTAGAAAAATGTAATATTACAAACAAGACGTGGTTGTGATTTTTGGTTTAAAATTTTGTTTACAGTCTTGATGGAGCAAAAATATCTTTCAATTTGTTATGAGTTAAGGAGTTATATGGACTAACGAGACTATTTCACTAAGATAGTTTTAACCTGAAGGAAGAGAATGAAATGATAATTTCAAACTTTTAAGTAAGGGAAGTATATGAGAGGCATGGGAATAAATATGTCCAAACTGGCCTTGTGGCATCTTGGAAAGGAAGCATTTGAAGAATGCCACTACATAACTCTGCTAGAAATAGGAGCGTGTTAATTTGAATAAGGAATGTCAAAACTTGAAATATGAAGGTTTGTAATATCTTCTTATCTGGCCAAGGAGGTTGGGGAACAAGAACAGTGATATGGAGGAAGTATCTGGCAAGGAAGGTGATTATGTTTTCACAGTTTTGAAGGATTGTGTCACAGAGTTTACAAAATGGGGCATGCACTGTGTAGAGGCAATGCAGTTAAGATCATAGAAAAATGTTAGCTGTGTACATAAAGGGGAACATGACATAAACATACTGACAAGTACCCGAGTCTGTGAAATATACACTGAATATGCAATAACTTATTAATTTAGAATACTGCAAAGGTGAATACATGTTTAATATTACAGTTAATGGTGCTGTATCAGTCTGCAGGTTAAAACTAGAAATAAAAACAAAACTGCAGTGTAAGTGCGTGTCATGCATTAATGCTAAGAATGTGTTTAAGCAGGGAGAGGTGAACATCTTTTACTTCCCAATGGGGGGGGTCTATCTGTAACTATTAAAATGCAAGTGGAACAGCAAATGCTGACAATTTCTCTTTTCCTTTAAAGTTTCTACCCCACATACCCAAATGCGTGGGGCAAGTCCCCCAAAAGTATATATCCCAACACTGCTTGCTCTGTCAGTTTCATTTTTCTGGAACTCATGCTAATGTGTCTTAGAATATCAAATGGTTATCTGTTGGACATATTTATGCAGTTTTCAAACAAAGAGAAGTATTTAGGTTATACTTAATCAATGTCTTTATTCTTACCATATGTGAAAACTGCTTTCATAGTGAATCTCACAATGTGTATGTAACTATTTATTTATTTAGTTATGTATTTATTTTTTATATATTTACTGGTTGAAAATGCAATCATTCAATAATAATAATTAATTGAACATCATTATAATATCCAAGGTAAAACAGTCCAAATATTAACATATGTTTCAACCATTTTAATTTACTAAACTTAATCTTAAACTAAAAACACAATTTATAAAGTATGATAATATATCATTTAATGACAACTGTTTGAATTATTTGTTACAAAAGAAAGAACAAAATAAACACTGTATTTCTACCTTGACTTTTAATTCCTTAGATGTCAAAAGAGGTCATCTTTGTATCTTATAGTCCCCAGTATCTCTAAAATTTTAGGCCAGTATTTATACATTATTATAGTTTTAGGTCTTATTTTTCTTAGTTCTATTAAAAATAAAATATTATTTCTCTCTCTCTTTTAGCTACTATTAAAAGTTCACAGAAAATATGAAGAGACGTTTGTTTCCATTTTCATAATAATCACTTTTTAGCAACAACCAATACATATAACAGAAGAAGATGTTGTTTTTCATTTAAATATAAAGATTGAGGTGAATTAAACAATGTTTAGTGTTTGTTAAGTAAATAATGTATCTGGCCAAGTAGTTTGTCCAAAATTATTAACAACACTCCCAAATTATTGTAAAGAAGTGCATTCAAACATTATGTTTCCAGTCTGCTTTGTTTTATTTATTACATCTCCAACACACTAGAAATATACTCTGTTTGTGTAAGCTGTCTTCTTCAAAGTCTCCTATGACGAAACTGGCATATGAGGGGCAAACACCAATTTCATATGCTACCTATTTCTAGGTATAAAGATATGTTTCAGGAATTCAAAATAATTATCACATAAACACAATTTCATAGGTAATTTTTAGGCATTCGGTCTAGGAGACCACTGAGGACCCTAGCCCATGTTCCCAATTACCCCAGAGGACTGTGTGCTTAAGTGACTTGATCATTTTAGAGACCAGGCAAATTGAGACTGAGAGGGAATCAAATCCTGGGCTACATTGAGCAACTATTTAATCATTTTGCATCTTAAACCTCTGTTCCAACTACCAGATGGTAATAATTGACAAAATAATACCCAAGCACTACATATTTCAACTTATCATGAAGAAATATTTTCCCACACCCTGTGCCACCTTTCTAGTGCATGCTAACCCTAAGTTTAACCCTGTCCCTAACCCTAACACTTGCACCTTAGCTTAGAAAAACACTTTCCATAACACTACCACTACAAAAAGAAGACAAAGACACTGACACATGTACCAACAAACATGTACAATCCTAAAGTTATCCCTTTACCCAGCCCGTACTCTAAACCTAACCTTCTAATACATCAGCACAAATGCATTTCCAACCCTAATACCAATCCACTTATCCTCTGTCTACATTCTGAACCGTCCTCTTTCTGACCTATCTACATGCTGAAGTGTCCTCTTTCTGTCCTACTACATTCTAAACTGTCCTCTTTCTGACCTGTATACATTCTGAACTATCCTCTTTGTGACTGATCAGCATTTTGGCCTATGCTGTTTCTGACCTGTCTACATTTTGGCTTGTCCTGTTTCTGACCTGTCTGCATTTTGGCCTGCCTATATTCTGATACTGTTCTTCAACATTTAAAATCAATGTGAAGGTGAAAGAGAATCTATTTACTATTATGTTACCCTTTATCTCCGTTCTTTTCATGATCTGGAGGACGCAACATGTTTTATTTTATTTTATTTGGGTAATCTTCTCATCTTCTCAAAGATGCAGGAAATACTTGTTTTGTTATTTTTAAATTTCCTGGTGGAATAGAAGTGATTGACTGCCTCAGCAGCCAATCAAAGCATCCAGTGAAAGGGGAATAAATCATTCCCAGTTTAATCAGACAAAAATCAACTTTTAAATCAAAATTAAGATGAAAAAAACGTTTTATTATTTTATGCTTTTCCTCCTTTCCTTTATAGGATCCGGAGAAAGAATGCCATTTTTATTTATGTATGTATGTGTGGGTTTCTATTAGATGACTGAAGATGCATTCTATCGAATGCGTCTTGGTCGAACTTAAAACAACGAGAAGGCAAAATAGTGAAGCGGCTTTTAAGCAAATTCTTTCCCAGGGAAAGAATTTGCTTGGCTGCTTCTGTTACATTGCCGTTTTTGGCACTGTAGTGCGATCTCAGAGTTGGTATATTTAAGTAAGGGGGTGTGGGGGCCAAAGCCTTCTTTTAATTTTTTTTTTCTTTTTTTTTTGGAACAGCGATTTTTTTCCTTTGGAAAAAATCACTGTTATGAGCTTTCGAGATTGTAAGCTTTCTCTTACACGGGGTCAATTATTCATCGTTCGCTTTTTTATGCATTCAATGACATAATATAGACCCTGTATGTATGTATTATGCACTCTTCATCTTTTTAAAGACTTGGGGAACATCTATTCTGCTATTTTTTATATTTCCTTTTGGACTAGTGATAAACCAATCGAAACATTTAAAGGGGCTAACATGTCCTCAAGTTGAAGCTAAGTAAGCAGATGTGTCATGTTGCACACTGGCACAAAGGTACAAGAACAATCTTTGGTTTTGTTTGAATTATTGTGTGTGATCATGGGATTGTAGGATCAAGAGTCAGTGGAAAGGCTCATCTGACTGTGAGAATTACTACAAAAGGTTAAGAATACAGATTAGAATATAATCATATATCATCAACTAAAGAAATTGACCATAAAACAGGAAAATAAGGATAATTAGCTTTGCTTCTGTGATAAATACTTAATTTTAAATGAAATCAGGTTAAAGCACAGTAGAGATGCTTTAATAGCTAAACATGTGATTGCCTTACTTTTAGGAAATCAAACATTCTGTGCACCATGTTGTCCCGCAAGATAGTAATATCTGTTCAGGGCACTAAAGACAGAGTAAAGAACATAATCCATTGCTTTACACATTGTAGAAGCTTTGCTGGTGTTATAATTACTCATATCTTAAATAATTTATGGTTACACTGAATTGATGTATATGTATTTTTAAATTGAGTAGCTAAGCTATTCTAGCAAAATGGCATTGATCCAGTTTACTTGCTCAAAGATAAGTTAAGTTAAAATTACTTAATAAAGTAATTTTAACTCACAGGTTTGTCTGTTATACTGACCCTTAGATTAATGTGAATTTTGGGATTAAGTTGAATTATGGAATTTCTTCTTATTTGACATTACTTACACATTATAAGTAATAGAAGTCATAACTAACTATACTCACAATACAGCTACCAGATTACTACAAATATTTGTGTCACAATAATCTTAACAGCTGCCATAATTATTGATGTAAAATAGCCTTCATTCAAATCTAATATAAATCATAAGTAAAACTGATTCACTGATTTTTCTAGGTACGTACGTTTTGGGTCTCTCTGAACTACAATGTTATTCTTGTAATTTGATATTTGCTTGTATATCTTAGGTAATAGTGAATGAATGTAAGTAATTTAAAATAACTCTAAATATATTTACAGATGTTTGACTCAGGACATTGTTGCCAAAGTACTATTATTTATAACTTGTATTTATGGTCTAGTAATATATTGTAGATAATATACGTAAATGAAAGGAAATAATATATTTCCTATTGAAACAACAATGTTTGAACACCTTAAATATTAAGGCTAGTGATCACCAAGTTGTACCTATTACAAAACAATAACTCCTGTAAATTCAGTTTTAACACTTACAATGAGGGCTGGCATAATGGCTAAGGTGTTTACCTCACAGACAGGAAGTACAAGGTTTGATTTTCAGCTTTGAAAAGGAAATTGGCTAGACTTAAAAGCCTAGTACTTATCTCTTAATGGCTAAGATGTTTACCTATAAACCTATATGTTTAAACACCACACTTATAGCAAGAAATCTTAATAGAAAACTTAAACACATTTGTATAATATATATTGATATAAGTCCTAATTCTACAGAAAAATATTTTGCAGTGATCAAATACATATAGAGGATATGTTAAACACATATCTTCTGCAAAATCTTTTAAAATATGACTTTTTAAAGGAGTACACAGGGTATAAAATGTATATAAAATGTTTTGTAAACAGTATTAGTAAATCTATAAAGTGTAAAAAGATTGAAGAGTTAATTATCACAACAGAAGGTATAATACTTGTCCCTTCTATAAAGTGTCACTGCAGCAATGACAAAGCTTTATGATCTATTACTGATTTTGTCACAGAATGGATAAAGGATCCACAACTTCTTGTTAAAGAAATCAGTGACAGACAGAACACAGATAAAATAGCCACAACTGACAAAGAAAAAAGTGGAATATTGAATCATTCCTAAGAAAAGGAAAAATAAAACTAGTCATCTAAAAAAACTATGAAAGTTAAGTAAATAATATATATCAGGAAAAAGATGAGGGGATTCTAAAAGTCTTACTTGAAAAGAAACTCAGTCCAAAAGATAACCTGGAAAGTGATAGACAACTACAAAGTCTAAAACTATATAATCAGGCTTTAGAGACAGTAAATGAAACACTAATAAACAAAAAAGTGAAGAGAGAATAGAAGCTCTGAAAATAAGAAATTAATAAAGGAGGATCATTGGAAAAAGAAATTGCAAAGAAGAGATTTGAGAGGAATATATAATTCAAATGGCTTGTATGGTATACATCATTTAACATGACAAATACAGAAGGTGAATCCTTGATAAATGTGGAAGGATTCGAATAAGAGCCTGAGATTTTGTTTCTAAGAAATTATATGATTAAAACTTCAGCAACAAATGTAACTGCAATTAATAAGGAAAGGTTTATAGCATCATTACTTTCAGGACTTAAACTGAGAGATCTGCCAAGATTACTAAAAAGATTAACAGAAGGAAAAATTAAAAATTACAAAATCTTAATTCATGTAGTAATTAATGATTTTAAATATATTCCAATAGAGCAAATGAAATTGTCAGTACTGAGCATAGTTGAAATATGAAAAGCAAAATATTTTCAGGTAATAGTGAAATTGGTCCGTCACTTAAATTTAGTAATTATATATTTACAAAGGTACATTTATTCAATACTTGTCTTGGCTGATTATGTACAGTTTATAAGCTGTATTCAGTCACAAAGTGGGAGGAATGCAAAAGTGATCTAATACTGTTTTCAGGTGACCTTCTTTTTTATTTAAGTCAGTATGGGTTTGAATATGTATCAGGAAAACACATGAAAACATTTCTCTTTTTTTAGGCAAGCCATAGTAATAAACAAAAACCTTACAGAAGATGCAGGAGGTTAAGGAAGATGGGAGCCTTAATGACATGGAATTTAAGGCAGAGATCACCAAAAAAGTCCTATAAGAAACTGAGAAAAATGATAGTACTTCATCTTTCCTGGTAGTACAGTGACTTTAAGCCAGCATTTATCTTGGTTAGGAACCTCTTCAGCTTTTCTATCTGCTGGGGGACTTGTATTCAACAACTATTCTTATTATGGCTGCATACAGTGGGAAGGTAACTTCTTTTGACCTAGAAGATATGCCTAAGTTATTACTTGTGCTAGGCAGAAGGATTTTCTGACTACTGTACATCACCTACATAGTGACTGAATTAGATGGAATTATCAACCCAGGTTCCAAGATCCCTAACTTCACCCTAGTAAGGGCACTGGGGTAGAATCAACGGTTGCAAAGTCAACCCCAGTGAAACAGTCATCCCATAGCTTAAACCACTGGTTGCCACAATCAGCTGCAAGCAGTGATCAGAGAAGGTTCTAAGGTCAACAGAGACCAGGCTGAAGATCTGGAAGTTGACAGAAGAGAAAATACAACAGTTCAAGGAATTATCCAGGGCTCTAGCACCACAAAAAGGGGAGGAAATAGGTGGAGTTGAAGAAGAATGGCAGCACCTCAAAGCAGCATGCGTAAGGACTACAGAACAGATATGTGGTTGAGCCAGGTTTGGAAATAAGGTACATAAGGAAAGATGGTGGAATGCAGAAGTCATAATGTTTTCTACCACATTCTTCTGTTTTTTCTCAACTATGTATATATTTAATTTCTGCATTCTTATTTTTTCTTTGTGACTTTTTATTTCTTTGTTCCTCCACTCTCTTTCTCTTTTATTTAATATTATTAAATCTCATTCTTTTTTATATTTTCCATAAACAATTTTGTCATATAAACATTCTCATCAACATTAATCCTTTCTAACTTTCTAAATAAATTTAAGGATGCACCATACACAATTGGGTTTAATAATCCCAAACCTCCTGTGTCCTTATCTACATACAATATTCCCCTCTTAACAGGATTCAGCCTAGAACCCCAAATAAATATAAATATTAATTCAATAATTTGTTTTTCAATATTTTTATATATACTGGCCATATATGCAATCCTCCTTAATCATAATGAGTTAATGAAGGGAACTTTTTTATTATAAGACAATTTATATTGCTTCCATATAATACTCAACTCTCTTAAATCCTGTACATTTTTTATCCATTGCTCCTTAACAACTTTGTTAGATCCAAAAGAAATTCCTAATACCAAAATTCCATCAGTCCCAAAATTAATATCCTTTATTACTTCTTCAAGCCCAAATCCTTTACTTTTATTACTATGTAGACACTTTCCTAAGCTTTGCAAACAGTCATTTGTTCTAACAATAATTTGTTCCATCATTTTACTATTTTTGGTTATTAGTATCATATTATCCATATAAGACATAATAATTTGGATATTCAATACCCCCATTCTGCACAAATCTTGCCTCTATCATATCTTCATTTATTCATGTCACTATACAGTTCATAACCATAGAAAATAGTATACTAGTCATAGGACATCCTTGTTTCAATCCTCTCTTCATCTTTATTTCCTCACTTAACCGTCCATTTACCAATACCTTTAAATTATTATTCTTATATTTGCTGAGTGAATTAATTTCTGTATTTTTATACTCGTTATTATTTTCCAAACTCTGCATAATATTTCATAAATTATTTATATCAAAAGCCTTATTTATGTCTCCTATCAGAATTTTCTCTTTACTTCCTTGCTTTATATCATCCATTATTTCCCTAACTATCATTAATGTCTCCTGACACCCTCTCCCTTTAATTCCATATACACCATCCTCTAACACCTCATTTATCTTGTTTTCTATCTGAATGCTTAAAATGTTCATAAATATCTAATAATCTGTATTATCTAAAACAACCAATCTCCAATTTATCTCCCTCTTTTCTCCTTTCATCCAAATGAACTTCATTACTCCATCACATATTTATGTGTATCGAATACCATATTGTAATCATTCATTCAATATACATATAAAGCTTTCTTCAAATACCCTATCTTGTCCAGACCAGCAGCTGAATCAATATTCACTTTCTTCAATATTAAATTAAATTCTGTCAAAGTAATCTGTGTATCTATATATTTGTTTACACTTTCATTAAACTTCTTTATGTTCCATTCAAAATTTCTTTTTAATTCTTGGCTTTTGACTGTCATTTTAACAAATTGCACTATAATATTCATAATCTCATATTGTTTCTTTACCAAAAGCCCTTTTTCATCCCTCAAGTTCTCTAATTATTCCACTGTCTTCTTTAACTCTCTTAGCTAAATACTGTGAAACTTCCTCTTTCTATTTTGAAGAAAAAAAAACTTTGTTTATACAATAACCCCTTTAATTTTCTCTTTATTCTTTTTCTATATATCTATTTCTTTTATATAATAAGCATTTTCATTTTCTTTTCAAAAGCTCTAATGTATTATTCTGCAAATCCAAATATTCCTGTTTTACTTTTCGCCTTAATACTTCTCTCATATGCAATAGTCTGATTTATATTTTTCTTTAAATATTAACTGTCATTCTGCCCAATTTAAATACCAATTTCTCATAGTTAGATCTTCCATCCACAATTGTACTATATCATCCTTTCCTTTTCATACCAATTAATCTCGTGAATCCTTTTAATCCCTTTTCCAATGTTTATCTAATCATTATTCTCCTCAATTTCTATCCATATCACCATGTGATCTGAAAACCGTGTATTTTTCTTCTATCTTAATCTTTATACTATCAGAAGCTGCAAAAATAATCAATCTCAGATCTCTTATTACCTCTCCTATATGTACACATATTTGAATTCCATAACCTTAAACCTCCACACCTCATAATTTCTTTCATAACACTTTTATCCATTTTATAAATCCTTTTAATTTTTCTTTAGATCACAGTTAAAATCTCCTATTATATATTCATGTTTGCTATTAGGCAAATATGTCTTTAAATAATATTTCCCTTTCCTGATATTTTACATATGCATAAATTGCAATAATTCTATAAACCTTCCATTCCCTTCAAAAATCTAATACTATTAGCCTTCCCAATCTAAGATGACATCTAATATTGAAGTACCTGAATTATATAGTATCATGACACCTGAACAAGTTTATTTTCTTATATTCCAAATTATACCCTCTTTCCACAAATTCTCTGTTTGTGCTCTCTCATCTTATGTTACCCCTCTTACCTCTTGTAACACTGTTATATCCACCTCACAATTGTTACACCATTCCAAATTGTTTTATTGCTATACCCATTTTCTTTTTTTAACTTTCGTACTGAAATCCTGTATCTTCCTTTTATTATCCTTTACCCTCTTACCTAAAGGATTCTTTTTTATAACTTCCCAATCCATTTCTTTCTCATCACTTGCATCTGATTCTCATTCAAAGTGTCCCTCTTTTAATTCATATTTTGTAACTCCTCAGACATGGTCGAAACAGGTTCTTTTTGATTTCTGTCATGTAAATTGAAGTCCTTATTTTTATCTTCATTTTTGTTTTCTGCATTACTTTCCTTCTCACCCTCTTCCATTAAGTTTTCTACCTTTTCAGCTTTGTTTACATTGTATCTTCTAGAATAATGACCAAACTTCCCATACACATAACATTTTTTATCACAATTACCCACAAAATGCCTCTCCTTCCAACAAAAAAACATGTTTTTAACCCCAGTATTGAACTGCTGCTCTATTTTTATGCACATTTATTATTCTCGGAATATGAACAATTTCATCATTTCTATTTTTAATATAACATTGCATTCTCAAGCTCCAGTCTTTAGACCTCTATTAGCAAAACTGTTTATAATACTTTTCACTTCAGAACAAATTGTTTAACAAATAGTCCTTTACAATCTTTTTATCACTCTCTGCACAGAATTGTATATTCACTTTCTTTTAAGCCGCTTGAAAAACATGCTTAAATTACATACTTATCCCATTGGTGCATATAATTTTTCTTTGAAATCTTCCAAAAAAAGTCTCTAAACACATGGCAGTTTCAAAGAATAAGTCACAATATGTCTAATTTTTAATCAAAATAAAAGCTCTTACCTGTTGAGCTTTTGTACCTAAAGGTATGACAAGTGTTGCAGATGTCATAAATGTCACATGGCTTTCCTGCTTTTCCCTGTATCCATGTTATTAACTTCTGCTTCCCCATCACCTCTTTTTCTTCTTTTCCTTTTCTTTCTCCACTCTCTGCACTCTCTTACATCATCCAAGAACTAAATCTTTTCTATACCACTTTCTTCTTCTTGTCTGATGTGATCCATTCCCTCTCCCCACACAATTCATTTCCGCTTTCTGGTTCCTTTTTGGTGAACAACTGCACAATAAATCATCCCACAACCCTCCTGACTGGAGGGTTGTAACTGCAATCACATCTGATTGAAGTGCCTCCACTTCCGAAGCCTTGAATATTTTCACCTGAAACAACAACTCCTCCAAATCAGCATACAGTTCCAGCAAATGACTCTATTCTCTTCCAGCATTTAATTCCACTTCTGCAACACTGTTTTCCATGTTTTGCGATGCTCTCCCAGCTGCCACTGCACTAGGAACAGAGTGCACATACATAAACACTTGTTGGCTGTATGTAGTACAAGCATTGTAGCAGTACGAGAAGATCCCTGATGCCCTGGCTAAATTTCCCCAAGTAGTATAAATACCATGTCAGGTCTCCCCAAAAAATGACTAGTACCATAGTCAGACTAACCTGGTCAACAAAGGATAAATAAATAAAATAAATAAATACATTTAGACAGCTCATGATACAGTTTGATGATATTTACCAATTTGAAATCCTTGAATTCAGAATTATTAACAGTAGGTGTTTTAGAGATTTGGAAAGGGAAAGCTACATATTTATGGTCAGAGTTAATCATGAATGAAAAACCTAGGGAGGTGTTACATGCTGTGGCTACATTAGCTAGACCAGGAAAATAATATGATATTATCTGATTGGTTTGTTTACAATCTGTTATAAAGAGCTCTTATTTATTAGGTCTTGAATCTGTGGTCATACACATCTTTGGAGGTATATGTGCACCAGTTTATTGAGGTGTAGTAATATACTGTTTCTCAAGCACACTGCATGTTCATTGGAGGAACACTGTGGATGTTCTATATCATGTTATAGGTTGATAGTTTGCCTTTGTTCAGGTTAAGCTAGAATTGAGTGAGTTCAGTTTGTGGGTTTTTGGAAATCTGTCAAGAGAAGATATGGTCCTAGAGAAATATGGAAACACCACCACCATTTTTATCAGGCCTGCATACATAAGTACAAATTCCAAGTATTGATAGACTGTCTTTATATTGAAATCAGGTTTTAGAAGCTACACAGATGTACACATGTTCAAGACACAAGAAAGCCTCATGATTAAGCAATTTGTTTTATGGCTTTTGGTGTTGAAATGAGCCACCTTGATATGGGCCAGTTTAAGACTGGAAATGGCTGTCATCATATCTACTATGTTTGGATGTCCATTAGCTGGATTCTGCCTTAACAAATACACAATGAAGGCAGCAAGGGATTTAGCTAACATAAAGAAGCCATGGAATGAGAGGTGTAGACCATCCTTGGTGAAGCACATTGGAATGGCAATCATCTCATCCAATCTTGTCACATACTGGACCTCCCAAGAATGACACCAGCAACTAAGTCTTTTGCTGAAGGCAAGCATATTTCCTTTCTATGCAGGTATTAGTCTGGCCAAAGCAAGGATTACATTTAGGCCCAGTGTCTTGCTTGCATTGAATACTTGCATAGTGAAATCTAGCATGTCTCTTTGCACGTCCCTTGGGGATTTGTTCCTCAGATCCCTTACACAAACGTAGACTACCATGATGTTGTAATCATAATTGCCTGGTGAGAGGGACTTTGGAGCTGTTAGGATGTTATGGATTTTGACACCAGAAAAAACAACTAACTATAACCCTGCCCTTGTTTAGTCTTGTGAGTGTGGAGTCAGCATGCCCAACAACAGAGTGATCAATGGCTTTACTGCTTTACTCATGTAATTTAAAGTATTAGACAGTTTGATGTTTACCTTCTGGTGACTCTTTAGTATGTGTGAGCATCTTACTCCTGTGTTGGTGAATATTTCCTGAGACCTTGTCCTCTTATTTCTAGGAGGCTTTGGTTGTGACTTTATTAGTGTGGTTGTGATGATGTGTCCGTGGATGTGTCTGATGCTCAGAGGCTCCTGCAGTGGATCAGTGGAATGCCTTTAGATTGCATAAATATTCGCACCTCCAAGAGGCAGAATTATTCATACCAAATGCATTGTCTGTGAGCACATGACAGTTCCTACACTTACTGACAGCATCAAGTGATACGAGGTAGTAACCGAAGGGATACAACATATTTATTTTCAATTTTATTATGAAGGGTCTTGGATTTAGTTTGGTCTAAGTTCTCAGGATATATTATTTGTGGCCTGACTACATATAGGATGTAGGAGACCTATGATAAGGCACAACTAATTCAGAGCAGCTTAGAGTAGTTTAGGACAACAATGCAGACACTATTTGAAAACATTACGGTGGGTACAACACCTACCACAGAGTAAAGGAATCTGCTTAACTGGTAGCAATGTAGTAACACTAAGGGGGCACAGCATGCAACAAATAGCAACCCAATGCAGACACACTCAACCTACAGGCAATACCATAGGAATTAAATACTTTAGTATTAACTAATATCAACCTTATGCAATGATGCACAGCTTTGAGCAATACAGTTATATTGAAATGCTCATTCTCCATGTGGGCCCAATGAATGTGTCCGGTCAATCTAAGGATGGTAACTGAAAAAGCATAAGCCAAGTTACTGTGCAATGCCACCTACAGCAGTTTAGCACAGAGTGCTGCAGTTTGAAAATCAGTGAAATGTATAATTAAAAACAGTAAACCAAAATGGCTAAGGAGAACACAACTTTCTCCTAGGCCAGCTATAATTAATTAAGTAATTAATTAATTCATTTATTTATTTCAAGTTTAATGACCGGGGAGGTCCACTGGGCTCAGGAAGCCCATTTTCAGTGGAGGCCCGGGGAGAAAAGCTCCGCATTACATAGTTTAGTTACATATACAATCATAGTAAAGAAGACACAATTACAATTTAATTTCATGCTAGAGAACAGGAATACATTCCTTGATTACATAGCATCTAAATATTTAGGATGGCAGTGGTAACTTAATTGTGAGGGAGAATAAAGACTTAGAAGGAAAAGAGAGAAAAAGGGTGGTAAAAGTTATTTATAATATGCACATTTATGTTAGGTTAGCTTGTATGTTATTTACAATATGTACATTTATGTTAGGTTAGCTTGTACTCAGAGTTAGTCAGGTGTTTAAGGGGTGGATTGATTATTAGGCTAGGTGGGGAGAGTGCAGTTGCATTTCCTGTTAGAGGAAAGGTAGGAATGTAGCTGAGTTTTAAAGTTTTCAAAGTTTTCACAAGTCCTTAGAGATGATGGAAGAGAATTCCATTTTTTAGCCAAGGAAAAGGATAACAGAAGCTGACCTGCAGGACGATTGGGTTTGAGGACAGTTATTAGGTTTTGGTGAGTAGATCTTAGAGTTCTCTGAGGGGTGTAAGGTTGAAGGATGTTAGTTAGTGCAGGGCACTTAGGAGGTTGAAATATTACTCTGTGGGCTGTAGTAATTTGGAGATACTCTAGATGGCTGGAGAGTTCAAGCCAATTTAACAAATGAAGGGCAGTACAATGATGGGAGGAGCATTTGGCTTTGGTTGCAAATTTATAAATCTTATTATAACAGACTTCCAATTTGGAGGAGAGAGAGGCAGATAAGTTTGTTAGTAGAGGAGTGCCATACATTAGTGAGGGGAGTAGATAGGTAGTGACGAGAGTTTGTCTGGTGGAAGGAGAGAGAAAGTGGATGTTTCTGTATAACATACTAAGTTTTATATGTTTGTTTTTAATGTTTTGCTGGATGTGAGTGTCGATTTTTAGGTCTTCATCAATAGTAACCCGAAGTAGTTTAGTGAGGGGAACAATCTCTATAGTAGAGTTGTTTTGGCTAATGATTTGGAATGAGTTTTTATCAAGAAGGGGAGCTTTTGAGGGAGAGAATAATAGTATTTTGGATTTGTTGGCATTTAGCGAGAGGTGGTTTTGCAGCATCCAGTTTTCAGTGGTGGAGAAAGCAGTTTGGGTCACTGTTTGAAGCTTTAAGAGGTTAGAGGCGCAGCAGACTAAAGTTGAATCATCTGCATATTGTACAACTTTGGTGTTGGATATGGCTTTGTGGAAATCATTAATAAAGATGTTGAATAGCATTGGACTGAGTATGGATCCCTGGGGTACCCCAGTGGGGGTAGTAAGGAAGGTTGAGGTACCTTTCCCCCATTTCACAGCTTGAGACCTGGCAGAGATGTAGCTTGAGAACTAGGATAAGGTATTCTGGGAGAGATTAAGGTTAGAAAGATGGCTCAGGAGATGGGTGTGGGAAATGGTATTGAATGCCTTGGACAAACCTAGTAGAGCTGTTGATACTATTTTTCCAGAGTCACAGGCAAGATTTATTGTGTATAAAAAGGAGAGAAGTGCAGTGATAGTACTATGGCCAGGTTGGAAGCCATGTTGGGTTGGAGTGATTAGCTGGTGATTGGCTAGGAATGGCATAAGCTAAAGGTGGATGCATTTTTCCATAAGTTTTGAGATTGGGGAGAGGATAGCTATGGGGTGGTATTTAAAGATGCTATTGTTTTTGCCTCCTTTATGGAGAGGTAGAATAAAGGCAGCACTCCATAATTTGGGCATATAAGACTCCTGCATGGATCTATTGATCAAGATGCTAATTGGGAGAGCAATACCATCTGTGGCTATTTTTAGGAAGGAAGATGGGATATTGTCAGGGGCATTGGAGCATGGTTTTAATTTAGAGAATATTTTTTTATGTGGGAGGTTATGATGGGTTTAAGTTTACATATTGGAGGAGGATTGGAGGCAGAGGGTAGCGTAGGGGATGAGGAAGATTGGCTAGGTTGAGGGAAAGGGTTATTGTTAGGGAAGGTCTTGGTCAGTTCTGCTATGGAGTTGGTGAAGAAGGAGTTGAACAGAGAGGCTATTTCAGGATCAGATTTGCTGGTTCAGGGCAGGGGTTGTTTTTGGTACCTGGGTTGAGAAGAGAATTAATGGAATTTGAGAAATGTTTGGGGTTTTTTGATTGGTTAGACTGGAGTTTGATATAGTAGGACTTTTTGTCTCTGATGATTTGTTTTTTAGTGAGGTTGTAGAGTTGTTTAGCAGCAAACCACCCCATTTAAAAAAATAATATCTAGCAATATTCCAAGATGGCACCCAGACACTGTAAACCTAGATGCGCCCAGTTGCAAATATGCACTGAAATCTGCCAAAGTATATCAGTGTTCAGTCAGATGTTAAACAGCAATTAAAACATACTTCATGGTGTTTTAAGGGCATGAAGAAACAAGTCAAATGCAGCAAAAATAGGTCAAATATGGTTCTAGCAATACCTCAGATGCACTACTCACAGGTCTCCAGACAAAAGGAGGCAAGGTCAACAAAGTGAGCAATTAAAAAAAACAAGAGAATTGAAACAGCCAAACAGCAAATCAAAATACAACATTCTACTAAACCAGCAGTAATTTCAAGTCCCAGAGCAAAATTAAATTCCCTTTTCTTTCATAGTAATCACTAACAATGTTCCAAGAAACTACCTATTGAAATGTTGAGACTCGCACTGTTGGTCTGAAAGACCCCCCCCCACCTCCAAAAAAAAGTCCAAAAATCCATCAGAAGAGTCAATATCAAATATCAATTGCCTTCTCTAAACTTTTTTGAATGGTAGTAAACCTTCCTATACCCCTGAACTTGAATATACCAAGATCACCATACCTCGATAGCAGGGAATATTCCATAAAATGGCAATTTTGGACTTAGCATACAGACTTTATTTTATCCCTTTTGTTCTCTACAGTGCAAATCATTACATTTTAAATGGGTACAATTTAAAGGTGGCTACCTAACCCTTCTAAACTAAGTTATGCTCAGACAGCAGTTATATGACCTGCCAGTATAACCACAGCAAATTACCTTCTGTCACAAGATAATCACTATTAATTTTCCAAGGTGGCTGCAAAACACTACCAGACTAAGTTATGTCTGATTAGTCATATAAACCAAAATCAGAACAAAATGTCTCAGGTGTAAAACAATAATGTAAGTAATTAAAGTATACTTCCTAAGTGAAGAGACTAAAGAAAGGAGAAAAATCCAATAAAAACACATCAGATGAGATTCCAGCAAGACCCCAGATGAAGCGGTCCAGACAAAAAGACAGTCTTGAGGACCAGTAAGTGAGTGAGTGACTTCCATCCCTCAACATTTTGTATTTATACATGAATGATGCATATACTGATCCAGAGTAACAAATAGTATTATAATATTTATATAAAAATAAATTGCTTTCTTTTCCATATTATATATTTTCTTTATATATAAATGTAATAAAAACATACTTGAAAGCAAAATTGACCATAGACCCAGTAGTGATGGCTTATTCTGTTCCAAACACAATCTGACCTTTTGATATGGGGTTAGTACTCAGTACCATCTAATAATTAAAATAACATACAACAGAATTGTTGTAGACTCTAGAACAATGAAAACCCATCTTTGTTTAATTTTTTTTTAGAAAAAAAAATGTACTGATTTTCTTGAAGACACCTTAATGTTTATAGACAACAGTTGAGTTTACAGACCCTCTGTTTCTGAACTATAGTCAAACAGTTCACTTATGATGTGCTGACAAGGTCATAAGAAGGCCAAAACATTCATGTCCACAGTTAGTCAGGTTTGGCTTTATTGGCTTGAATGAATCCAAAAAGATTTAAAAAGGGAAAGAAAAGTAAAAGGCCATGGACATTTAGAAGCCATATAGCTGAAACACTTGATGTCTTTAAACAGGCATTTGCATATATCCCATGGGCCTCTATTATAGGAGGTTTAACGTATCACACAGTAAAAACTCTAGCTTGGCTTGTTTTTTCTTGCAGTTTTTACTAATTGGCTTGTCAGTGTGACCTTTCTACTCTTTGGTCTGGATGTTAGTTGGAATATTTTGCAGACATCTTAATAGTTATTGGCATTAACTGGATTTAAAGACCCTGTGTTTCTAAAATATAGCCAAACAGTGAAAATTCTAGCTTGGCTAGGTTTTTCTTGTAGTTTTTACTATTGGTTTGTGTGTCTGACCTTTTTACTTTTTGGTTTCGCTTTAAATAGAAGGTAAACAAAATGTATGAGTTGCCTACACCACACTGTTTGCTTCTTATCTTGATTTCATGTTGAATGACTTTAATTCTTGCTGGTTTCTGAATTTAGGGTACAATCTATCATGCAGGAATTAGCCTTAGATTTTTGACTGGGGCCTTGGTAGTATTTTAAGTTGATTAGTTTTCTTGGTAGTAACCTGATGTAAGATTTCTGATCTGACAAGTGTAAATGCCTACAAGCAGTAAGTATCTGGGATCTCAATGTGATAAAAAGGCAATGAATTCCTTCCAGAAGTCCATATAATATTCATTGAGGAATGATGCATAAGTTTGTGCAGTATCATGCCAGCAAAGGGAAACATAGCAACTAGAAAAATAAATAAATAGCAAATTGAATTGCAGAGTACCGCTTACATATAGCAGTGATATCACTGTTATTTGTGATGTTATTACTAAGAATTTGCCAATTCTTCTTTATGATGAAAGAATTAAGGAATTAGTAGGTGTTAAACTCAGTTTTACATTTACAAATAGCTTGAATCTTAAGAGGCAACTATGTTATGGTCATCAGAGGGGATTATATTTAAAATCTAATAGAACAGGTACCTTCCCTTGTAGAACATGTAAGGCATGCAGTTCGATGTCAGTTCTAGCACATTTGTCTACCCTATAACACAGAACCCTTATAGTGTTAGCTCCCACCCAGACTGCAAGACTTCTGATTTGATCTACCTAGCTAGTTGCAAATTGTGTGAAACATTTTATGTTGGCAAGACCAACAGGCTACTGAAAGAGTGTGTTTTACAACACCTCGGAGATATTAAGAATAAGAATAGCTTGAATGCATTATATAAAGATGTCGGATATCACAGTGGCCACTATTTTATCTTTATGATGCTAAAATTTATTGCTGCTAATATAAGGGAGGAGACCTTGTGAACAAGACTGAATTAGTGGAGTTAAAATGGATTGTTAACTTACAAGCAGATATATATCCAAGGTTGAATGGATGTGTTCCTTTAAAACCTGTATTGAAAGCAAGACCATTATGTCACCTTTTTACTACTATCTTCTCTGTGATTGGATGCTTTTTATTTTAAATATCCATCTGTTTTTGTGATTATTCATCTGATGAAGCACTCATGTGTGTGAAAGTGCTTATCCAATATATTGTCCATGCTTTTTTACATTAAAGTATATGGTAACTGCCGTGTTAGTCTGGTTGTGTTTGTTTTTCTCTTAGAAAAATAAATAATGTGTCAGTTGTTTCCTTCTCAGTAGTATGACAAATGGCAGATAACATCAGATTTGTTTAATCAATGATAACATTTAAAACTCAAAACATTGTAACAAAATAGCTAAATTTGCCACTGACACCCTATATAGTGCACATAACTGTCTAGTACTAAAAAAACTATCATGGATAGGAGTCCCACATCTTCTACACTACAACCAGCTCACAATGCACACAAATTACCACAAAAATGGCTCAAAAACAGAAAACCTCACTGTATTACAACAAAAAACACAACTGGAAAATGCTTTCATTCAAAATGAACTTCATCAGACTAAGTTGCATTGCCACACTAACAAGAAATAAATAATTAAAATCACAAGTCACATGATCCATCAATTTAGTGCTTTAATCCTTTCCTTTTCAAAAAAATTTAAAACTCTCTCTATCATTAATACCTGCATAAACACAGGCATTCAGCCTAACTTGCCAACAAGGGTTCCTATTGAACTGTCAACAGCTTAGGTTGTCGAATGCTTAATCATCGACACCTAAGCATCGAATGCTTACAATAGTGAATGGCCACATCATTGAATTCTTTCCTTGGAGAAGAATTTGCGTGGCTGTTATCAGGGATTTGCCCTTTCCCCAATGTAGAGCAATCTCAAAGTTGGTATATTTAGTTAGGGGGATGTGGGGGGTACAGCTCCCCACTATGTTTAGATGTGTTTGTTTATTTTGTTTATGGACGGCCACCCGAATTATTTCCTGAGAAAAGAATTTGATGATGTGGCTGTTCACTATTTTAAGCATTCGACGCTTAGGTGTCGATGATTTAGCATTCAACAACCTAAGTTGTCAATGTTATGATATAGATGTGGCAACAATACTCTTTCCAGTCAAGATTATCGTCAGCATCCACCTGGAATCATAATTTTTAACCTGATCTCACAGAAAATGTATAAAAAAAACCCTTTTCATTCAAATTACATGAAAGGACATGCCTGGCCAATGCATTAGTGGTATCAGGTCTATATTGAATCAGCGAATGCTTAAAATAGCAAACACTGATTTATCAACCCTTTAAAAATGAAAGCTGACAATCTCGAAGAGACAAAAGAGTGATTTTTTTTCCCAGGGAAAAAAATGCTATTCCACAAAAGAAAAAGTTCAAAACACAAAATAAAGTGGGTGGCTTCACCCACCACACCCCCCAATGTGAGGGCCTGTGCCCCCACACCCCCCTACTTAAATATACCAATTCCGAGATTGCAACACAGAGGAGGAAATGGCAAAGTCCCAAAAACGGCCCAGGAATTTTTTTCCCTGGGAAACATTCGCTGTTCCGTGTCTTCAGGATTGTCAGCTTTTGCTTTTAAAGGGTCGATAAATCAGTGTTCACTATTTTAGGCATTTGCTGATTTAATATAGACCCACTGGTATCTTGCCTGTTAACAGTTCTTAGATTCTCATAAATCCTAAAATAAAAACACCTGGTAGTCCTCCCTACATAAAAGGTGGGACAAAGCCCACATAATACTAAATATACCACATATTTCAACTTCCAATTGAACCTTCCTGACAAATTTATTTCATAATTCCTAGCTGATACCATATTTTTGACCCTTATAAAACATACTTACAATAATTATAAGTATCACATTCCCTCATACAGTCATTTTAACTACTCATTGTCTCCCTCTAAAAATGTTCTTTAAGGCTTTTACCCCTTTTTTGTCACAAAAATGGGAACCTCTCCTATTACTTTGTTAATATCCTGAAAGTTCAGTAAGAACTTCCTATTGTTCCTAATTATCTTTTTGATATTATTTTCATCTACAGAGTTGGTGATCATGCAGGCCAAAGAAAAATCTTCATTATTTACTTCAGCATTATTGCTCACTTCCAATCGCTTGATAATATTAACCTGCTTGCCTCCCTTTTCAAAACAACTGTGTCCATGGGGGGCTGATTTAACATTCCAGGTGGGTATCCTGTAGCACGGAGTACTGTTCTTTACTACATTCAGTTATTATTGGAGGAGGCGAAGCAGAAGTTAAAGTCACTGAATGATTCAGTGATGGGGGGGCTTATAATTAACTGAAGGAATCAGGTTCCTGTGAGAGCTTTGATGTTAGAATGAACAGAATAGTGGAAAAGGTTACATGTGAGGATGAATAACAAAATAAAAAGAAGTTTAAAAAATTCCAGAGGGACAAGAGGGATGATGAACAAGAAATGAATTTTATTTCACCTATGGTGAGTTCCACAGTTGAAATACTCACCTTTCACTACATCGACAATGATTCAGATTGTCATGGGGCAGATAGGAAGGCTCCAAAAAGGGTGAGACGAGGAACAGAGGGCTCCAAAGACGCTGCTGCCATGAATCCAATAGAAATAAACACTAATATTCAGAATGGCTTTAAAAAGCAGTCATTCAGAGAGATTTCTTATGCAGCTCAGCAGAATTTTCGGCATGTTGACGTGTACTAGGATGGGGGTACAGGAAGGAGCACTTAGCACAAGACAATAGTGATGCAAGTGCCCAGAGGAAGAGAGAAGAATCACTGGGGAAGAAGCAGCAATCATTTCAGTGGAAAGAGCAACAAAGGTCATTATTGCACAATGACTGGAAGGTGCAACATGGATTATGTGAGCAGCAGACCTCAAAGGAGATGAGTTCTACTTCTTCAGTGGAAAGTACTGTTGTTAATTGTTTTAAAATAGTGAATTTGTCTTGCATCAAGTTGACTTTTGAGCAAATTAAGGTTCTAAACAGGGGACTGACTTTTATGCCCTCTGCTAGGGCAGACTTGGATTCAGTGATCAACTCCTTAAGGCATTATGTTTGGAAATTAAATTTGAAATGTTTTTCAAAGGTGATGTGGTGAAGAAAAATTATTTTGTTTTTATAAAGTACAGTACTTTTAATCCACCTCTGAGGCCTTAGTTACAGGCCTTTTTGGTTACTTGTGAAAATAAAGTGCAGGATTTGAATAGCAATAAAAATAAAAATGCCTTTTACAATATGACTGATGCTGAAAGAAGAGCTTTGCATGAATTAAAGTAGAATAAGACGTTTATATCACTAAGGCAGACAAGGGAAATGTAGTGGTGGTCATGAATTACAGTTTTTACTGTCAAGAGTTTGATTAATATGTTAAAGGACAATAGATTTTACACTATCATTAGTTTAACTGATGTGACTAGAGCTTATAGGATTATAGATGCTGTGATGGAAGAATGGTTGCTGGACGGTTAGATTAATCAAGATCTGGATGACTATTTTCGAATTTGGAATCCTAGATTAGGTCGGTTTTTGATTTGCCCAAAATACATAAGGATTTGGATTCACCAAGTTTTAGACCAATTGTAGTAAAACTGAATCCATGGTCATTTATGTTGACAAAACTCTGCAAAAGTTGATTATTATAGGGGATTGATATATCAAAGATTCTTTTGATTTCAGCCAATTTATTAAGGACATTACTATAAATGATGATATGTGGTTGGTCACGGCTGATGTTTTCTTGTACAGAGTAATACCTAATGACGTAGGTTTGGAAATGGTTGAGAGAGTGTTTCATGTGTCAAAGTGTTTTACGGTAGATGAGCTAAGTTTGATTGTTAGCATTTTGGATGTTATTTCATTGTATAATTTTTTTTTTTTTTTAATTTGATGATGTAATTTATAAACAGACTAATGGACCGGCAATGGGGGTGGCCATGGCCCCCAGTTATGGCAATATTTTTATGATGGGTTGGGAAAAAGAGTTTATTTTATGATTCTGAGTTTTTCAGTGATATTGTTGTTTATAAGCATTTTATTGATGATTTGTTTTTTATTTGGAAGGGAACAGAGAGCAGCCCTTCAGTCATTTATCAGTATTTAAATTCAGTGTCTGATTTTTTGAAGTTTACTTTTGGTTTTAATAAAGCAACTATAAATTACTTAGATTTGACCCTATACAAGAAAGCCAACAAGTTGATTCCAAAAATTTATAAAAAAAAAAAACAGTGCAGAGTAATAGCTATTTATATTATAGTAGTAGGCATAGTGGTCGACTTAAGAAGAATACTGTTAGTAATCAGTTTGATAGGGTAAGTAGATTAATGGAGGAGGCTAGTCATTTTAGGGAAGACTGTGAGGCACTGAAAAAGAGGTTCCATGCTAGAGAATACCCACCTGGAATGCTAAATGAGGCCATACACAGAGTTGCTTTTAAAAGGGAGGCAAGAAGGGTTGATATTATCAAACAATTGGAAGTGAGTAACAATGATGAAATAAAGATTTTTCTTTGACCTGCATGTTCAACAACACTGTAGATGAAAATAATATCAAAAAGATAATTAGGAACAATAGGAAGTTCTTACTGAGCTTTCAGATTATTAACAAAGTAATAGGAGAGGTTCCCATTTTTGTGACAAAAAAGGAGTAAATGCCTTAAAGAACATTTTTACAGGGAGAAAATGAGTGGTTCAAATGACTGCATAAGGGAATACATAGATGTGTTAGTTGTAATTATTTTAAGTACGTTTTAGAAGGGTCAAAAATTATGAGCTAGGAATTATGTAATAAATTTGTCAGGAAGTTTCAATTGTAAGTCAAAATAGGTGGTATATTTAGTATTATGTGGGTTTTGTCCTGCCTTTTATGTATGAAGGAATACCAGATGCTTTTATTTTAGGATTTATGAGCATCTAAGAACTGTTAGCAGTCAAGATACAGCTAATGCATTGACCAGGCATGTCCTTTCATGTCATTTGAATGAAAAGTTTTTTTATACATTTTTTTTGTGACAGATCAGGTTAAAAATTATGATTCCAGGTGGGATGCTATGGATGATCTTGGCTGGAAAGTGTATTGTTGGCAAGTCAGGCTGAATGCCTGTGTTTATCCAGGAATTAATGACAAAGAATTTTAAAATTGTTCTGAAAAGGAAAGGGTTAAAGCACTAAATTGATGGATCATATGACTTGTGATTTTAATTATTTATTTCTTGTTAGTGTGGCAATGCAATCTGGTCTGACGAAGTTCATTTTGAATGAAAGTACTTAACAGTTGTGTTTTTTTTTTGTTTGTTTGTTTGTTTTAATAAAGTGAGGTTTTCTGTTTTGAGCCACTTTTGTTGTGTTTTTTTTAAGTACAGTAGTTTTGCAAGCCTTTTATTGGAAATGCACACAAATTGCTTAACCAGCCAGGCAAGACACCTATTCTACAAAACCTACTGGAACCATATTCTAACCATAAATCCATCAGAGGATGCTCTTTACTCCAGTTATGTAGCCAAAATCTGGAACTCCCTACCTCTAGAACTAAGATCTTCCACTAATATCACTCACTTTAAAAAAATGCTCAAAGACCAATTGACTAACAAATGGCTTTGCCTATGTAATTCTTCAGGATAAAACGTACCTTCCCTAATTATTTCTACTGTCCAAGATAACCACTAGCTTCATAAAGCACTTTAACATACTCTATGAATCTATTAACCATTCCGATTTTACTGCCTTCCAGATTCTATACCCTCTAAGTACTATCCAAACCAATTCCACTACAATCCATAAAATTTTAATTTCAAATATAGTACCTCCTATAGGCAATACATTCTTCTAGTCTGTATCAGTCTTTACCTTATAATTTTCAGTTTTAGTTCTACCTTATAACATATATTTAACATACTTTCAACCTTCTACTTGACAAAATGTTACAATTGTCTGCATCTATTCTGCTTAAACTGTAACATTCCTATTTGCTAATATCTCACTGTACTTTGAACCGTCTCCTTGAGAAAATGGTACAATGTCTACTTTTATTTTCCTTAAACTGTAACATTAGCATTTTGTCACTATACTTGTATACACTGCATACCTTTTGACTATATTAGAAGATTTTTTCTTTTTTTTTTTTAACAAATTGTCCAACTTGTCTTTATAATAATTTGTGTATATTTTGCACGTGGAGCTTCTCTCCTCTATCCTCTGCTGGAAATGGGCTCACACCCAGTGAACAATCCCAGTAAACAAATATAAAATAAAAAATAAAAAATAAATAAACTGAAAGCTGAGATATTTTAACAGCATGCATTATATGATAGGCTCTGTATAGTAAATTAACAAGTGCCATATGATTGTTTTTAGACAGTATGCACTAGGTAGGGCCCAGAACATATAACTGCTAGTTTTTTCCAGACATGATTGAACAAGTTTATTCTGAACAATAAAATGTTTGGTGCATATATTAAACATGCAAAAACTGCAATATTTAAACCTATGTATAAAGTATATCTCCGTTTCAAAGCTGCACATTGCATTTAGTTGTGCATCCTTCCATCTGTCTTCTTTATGAGTAAGTGGTTGGTACTACATATATAAAAAACTAGCAAGTGCACTCAAAGAGTAGAAGAACATTTCCACTATAAATGCTATGATTACTTTTTATTTTACAGCTGCATAATTATTTTTTTAATTTAACATTTGTTGACTGGAAAAGTTCGACTAGGACAGAGCCTGTTTTCAGTAGAGGCCCAGGAAGAAATGCTCTAGATGCATGTCTTTGGAATGTGGGAGGAAACCTATGTGAATGCAGGAAGGACATGTAGACTCTACACACAAGGTACCTCAGCTGAGAATGGAACTGGAAAACTTCTTGCTGAGAGATGACAATGTTAACCACTGCACTACTGCACCGCCCATAATATTTAATTTTAGCAAAGTGGTTAAAAGTCAGCAGACTTTTAATAACATAATTGTTCACCTTGACCTTTGCTATGGGCCCTAATATACCCTGATGGCTGGCTTGATCACACCTAATGTGGATACAAGATGTTTTTTAAAATATAGGACGTGGCAACAGATTTTTTTCATCAAATAGCTGAAGAAATCAAATAATTATTTTAAAAATGTCATAATATACAAACTGAAACACTGACTAATATTTTACTGGCATTCTGTCTAAGATATCTGGCTATATATATGATTATTACATCATATATAAGAGAATGCTGTGAAAAACAATCACTCCACTGACTAGTAAAGAAAATATACTGAGCAACAATTTAATAAAGTTGCTGACAAGACTCAGGATGTAAATTAATATTATGCCTTCAAAGTCATGCATGGCTGAGAAACCATTAGGAAAGGTGTGAGAGTATGCACTGATTACATGTAGCACATACTGACAGCTGTGAACACTGAGATGGTCAAGAATCATGCAATTAAGTTTTATGAAATGCAATGGCGTATCCACATCAGATTCACTGTGCACAATTACAGATTTCCTAAAAGATGATATCTGCTATTGACAGTTTAATTGGAGCATTTTTTCAACTTAGGTCTGAAATGGAGATGAAGCAGAGGGCTAAAAATGAAGTTAGCAGCTCCCTTCTTAAAGATAAAGAATACATGCACCAGTCACACAAACTACATACATCTAAAACACATATAATTGTCAGAAAAGAAGATGCCATGTTAGAAAACAAGAAGGCGGCAGAAATGAAATGATCATTGCATGTTAAAATCTCCTAATACCACAAAATCCAGTGATGTTTACTATACAAGTTTGTGTATGTGTGTGTATATGTAGTGTGTGCATATATGTATGTGTGTGTGTGTGTGTGTGTGTGTGTGTGTGTATGTGCGTGCGTGTGTTTGTATATATGTGTGTGTGCGTGCGTGCATGCGTGTGTGTGTGTGTGTGTGTGTGTGTGTGTGTGTGTGTGTGTGCATGAGTGTGTGCGTGTGTGCATGCATTCCTTATAAGACAGTTCTGTCTGTGCGCTGTGCTATGTGTTTTGTAAAGTAAATATAATGAAGAACATCTGGTGTAAGCAAACCATCAGAAACAAGCTGTGTAAGGGGTAGCAGCCTTGATTTTAGTGGCCACTTGTCTGAAAATTGGAGACAGAACGAAAATAATTAATGTGCAACTAAAACAGAAGTGCACACTTATATGTGCTCAGTTTCTAAATGTCATAGGTTGGACCACTAACATTGTTTGACTTTAGATTAATATTAAACATAGGTTTTAACCAACCATTTAAAATTACTGTGTTATCAGTTTGAACATCTGTGGCTGCCAACACCTCTCACAGTTTCTCAAATTACCTGATGGGAATTATCTGAGCAGCAGATGTATAGCTAAACAAAACAGCGCACTTACTGCATGCATTTAAGCTTTGTTTATTATAGCACTCTCAAACATTCCTAAAGAAATGCTGAGCATTTAAATAAAAGGCTGTTTTTCATTTCATTTATTTTCACTGAAATGTTGTATATATCAATGAATATTGTTTAGAATATGCTATGGAAAACCATTTACTCTTTTGATTGCTACTGCATCTTAGATAAGAGCAACAGAGCAAAAATGATTTATGATGTAATCTGTATCACAGAATTGAATATCACCATGGATTATGCTATATTTTTACTAATGGAAGAGCTATATCAGGTTTCAGTAGAATGTGTTAAATCTGTACCACTGGGTATAAGTCAAATGATGCAAGATATACATTATTATTATACTTGCTAACTATGAATACAAATTAGTGGCTGATAATGAAATATTCCTTATTTGGCATATTAGATAAAAAAGCAAATGCATTTACAGTGACAGCTGATGGGTTTGGGGGAATAACACAGCTGATTTTCCCTGAGACTATACATTAGGCCATAATTAAGATGTTTGACAAACAAATCGTCATCGTAATATGAATAGCTGCTTGTTATGAGCACATATGGCAGTCGGATATATGCTGTATATTAGCCCTTTAATGCCTGCTCGTGGGTTATACGCCTGGTTACCTTGTACTGCAGATGTGATGCTGAAATCATATATGTCAGGAGTATAGAACAGATGGAATTATTTCTTCTTATGTGAATGCTAACTTCCCAGAGAAGCATTCAAACACTAAAATAAACAAAGTAAAGGTAGGACATTAATGAATAATTTGGGTTCACAGCCAGTGGTTTGTTTTAAACCTTGATGTTTATGTGAGCAATTGCTTATTTGAAGAAACTTCTCAGTGGAGCCTAATTTAGTGAAGAACAGGAATTTCTGAAGAAGACAGAAAGCATAAACATAAAATTCAAATTTATTTAGGTGCTTAAGACCTAAGCACTTTACAGAACTCAAGCACAGTGATGAATGGAATTTGCTATAAATAAATTAAACATAAAATAAAAATAGGTCTGATGTATGTATAGACTGCATGCTAGGACTGGCATTACAAGTCTACTAAAGCAAAATAAATTAGTATAAATTGTCCCGATCACACAGTGGTCATTAAAAAGTTCAAAAACTCCAGCCACTATATAAGTTAATGCACATAAACATACAGTGCAGAACCATGATAATTTCAAATGTAGAAGAACATAGTCGACCAGTCTTACAGAAGATTTCAGTGGTTCCATATGTAAAAACACCAAACTGTAAATCTTAAAAGTTTGCAGTTAACACCAAATGCATAAAAGACATCCATTTGTGAACTAATGTTGAACTTCATAAAAAATCAGTTATATTATTCCACCAAACCCATGCCTTCAAATTAAACATGAAAGGCATTTCTATTGTAAGGAATTAATAATGGAATGGACTGTGATGGAGGAGAACTTAAGATATAAATTCAACAACATCCATCCACACAGGTCAAAATTAAATATATGGAATGTTAAACCCTCAAAATGGTAACAAAGGCAGCAAAATCTGCATAGATGTAACATTTTGCAACAAACTAGTAGAAATGCCATGGTAAAATACTGTAATCTTAGAACGCAGCAGTAAGTAATACAGATCATCAACCATTCTTCTATACGGAAGCAAAATGTTATGATTGAAGCCCCAAGAACAAAGCCCATAAGGCAAGCAACCACAGTATTCAAGACTCTTGTGACAGTGGACTCCATTTTATGACACACACATACCACACTCACTAGAGTGAACAAGGAGAAGATCACAAGTAGTTGCTTATCTGGAGCCAGGATCCGCCAAGTTACGTACGCAGAGCACTGCACAACAGGGACCAGTATGATTCTGTCATAGTCCATGTGGGTGTTAATGACCAGAGATTTACCTCCCTGGACTATATGAAAAGAAACATTATTGATCTTGCTCTGAAAATGTGTCTTAGACAGGTATGTGCCTTGCTCTGAGCAACGGTGTATCCTCACCAAGAATGGTGCCACAGTATAAAAACAAAAAAAATGATTGACTTCAGTAATTGGCTTAGTTTCTAGTCTCTTTGCAGGGGGACTTAATATTTGTCAGCATGGGAGGACATGATTAACAAACTACTTTGCTTTATGAAAGTTGGTTTGCACCTCTCTCCCTAGATTACTGAATGTTGTTGGTCTTTTCGGCTTTTCCCGCTTAGGGGTCGCCATAGCGGAACTCTGGTCCACTAATGATTGGCAGTAGGTTTTTATGGTGCAGAGTTGCCAACCTGATGCCCAATCTTCAGCGAAGGCACACCCATTCACACATGTCTTTTGAATGCCAATCGACCACGGGAAGGACATGCAGACTCCACACAGAAGGCACTCCAGCCGAGAATTGAACAGGAGAACCTCTTGCTGTGAGGTGACAGCGCTAACCACTGCACCACCGTGGCTCTCCTTAGACTACTGAATATTAGCTAAAATTTTATCCACCCCCTTAGAGCCTTTTTTAGGCAAAGCTAAACTGACAAACCTAGCAACACAGCAAATAAAACCCAAACAAACCTAAAGGTACAATGCTAGAAGCCTAAATAAGAAACTACATATCCTACAAGCTCTCCTCACTCTGGAGAATGTAGACATCTATGCCATCACTGAGAGTGGGTTTAAATCCACAGAAATGGCTCTGGCTGTGTAAGGTTTCAGTGTCTTCTGAACACTTGGACCTTCAGCTGCATGGACAGGGACAAAAGGTGGACGGCTTCAATCGACATTAGTAACAATTATAATTGTAGGTTGGTTAAGCCGAACTATGTCCTGAAATTTATCCCTGTGCAAATCACCATAGACAAAGTCCCATACTGTATTCTAGCAAGCTATAGGTCACCCTGTATGTCAATAGAATCACATAGCTCATACCTAGACCTACAGGAGAGTCTCCCTTTGAACCAAATACCGTATTCATGGTAGACTTCAAATATTCCTCTGTAGAATGGGAAACACACTGGCTCAGACTAACAGGCATAATGATCCTTGGACTTTATTAACACAAATATCCTTGACCACATACTGTGCACACCCACTAGTGGTTCAAACATACTGACCCTGGTAGTCACCAATATGGGAAAGCATTGCACACTCACCCCCCCCCCCCCCCCCTCAGTGTCACATCCTCACTGGTGAGGTTAGACTACAAAGCTGTCTCCTTCAAAATAAAAATTAACCTGGTAACCCAAGCAAGCCCTTTAACAATTAAGAACTATTCCAAAGCAATCATGTCAAAATTCAATGCCCCTCCTAACTCCAAATTCACAGCAGCCTGTGTGGAATTGTTCACAGAGACACAGCGCAAACATGTAAATTGGCTGTACAGAGGCTGCTGTGCCTACTAAAATTAAGTCCAAAACAAACTCTTAAAAACAAACCACAGTCATTGTATATTAGTCATAATATGGTATATGACAAAAGGAAATAAGTCATAGCTAAAATCAGAAACAGCTCCCATAATGAAAGGAGCTCTCTAAATAAACTAAACAGGCAACTAAGAGGACTAATTAGGTCCAACAACACTAGTTACAAGGTCAAAATAGCTTCACAGAGTAAAAACATCCATGAGGCCTTCTACAGCTATACCCAAAACTTCAAAGATGGCACACATTGGTGTGCTGAACTGGTGAACAATGGTGCCAGCTTTAATGAGCAGAGTGACATAGTGAATTCGCTGGCTGACAAATTCAGCTCAGACTTCACCCCCACTCCCCCTTTCCTCCCACATAAAATACCTACTAAGCATAACCCCTCCAACTTTAAGTAGGGAGCAGGTCCTGGCAGCGTTCGCTAATGTCAAAAACACAGCCTCAATGAGTCCCAACAATATCATGGTATGCCTTCTACATAGCGTGAAACATGACTATCAGAACCACTGAAGTCACTTTTCAACTGTAGCCTCAAAACAGGCTTTGCATCAAACAGTGTGGGACTGCAGTGGTTATTCCACTTCACAAGGATGGACCATCAACTAACCCTGGAAACTACAAACTCATTAGCCTGACAAGTCTAATATGTAAAGTTATGGAATTAATTTTCATGGAAATGATCAACAAAGACATAG
>NC_056746.1:44411689-44601689 GCF_019279795.1 Protopterus annectens
TTACATTATAACCCTTTTAAATGAGTTCTGGTTCTTACAAGAATCTTTACTTGTTAAGAACGTATGGTACATATTCATTAATGTGTCATTCAGACAGTCTACCCTACTTCTAGTATTGTAATATGCAGCTGTGATTTGTAAGTATATAGTAATTTCAGTAATCAGAAAAATATCACCTCATATAAAACAAGTTTCATATTAATCCATAATAAATGCCCTGACTATTTCTCCTTCCTTTATTAATATATTACATTTTCACTGCCACATCATCTGAGCATATCTCTATGAAATATTTACTAAATGTAGCAGCCAACTGTAGTGGATAAATTATTTAACACAACTGTCAATTTCTATAATTATAATAATGCAGCTATTACATTTTAAAACATTTTAAATGTCTACATTTCATTGAAACACAACACAATTTATGTGTTCTACTACACTGAGTGTTTAGCATCTTATTTTCACATTCAGTACTTTTTTCAACTACCTGCCTGTTCACACACACACATCTCAGTCACAACTGCTTGACTCACATTTCATCAACCGTGGCAGTAGTGTAAGATTATGTGACTAGTGAAAGAAGGGGAAGGGAGAAGTGATAAAAGGATAGGTCAGTGGAAGATATGATGGTTGTATTAGGCATTTGTTAGATGCAGTTAGTGATGGGTAAAAGAGACTTGCTACCTGATGTGAAAGGGAGATTAAGCAATGATTGGCTGAAAGTGCAGTAATACACTGAAGGCTAGTAAGGGGATAGTGGACTTTATGTGGATAAATGTCATTTCCTGTTCAGAAGGAACGCATATACTAAGTAATCTAGCCTTAGTTTTATACTTTTTATGTACAGTAGGTGTTGGTTAGGAGAACTGTCTTATATTGGAAGTGTATCAGGTTAACATGGCCGCAATGTCTTGGTATTCATTTCTAAGTTAAGGTGAGGCACACACAGTTAACTTTTTTAAAGGCATCTAGTTTAGGTCACATAAAACTTTACAGTGAAAAAAGTGCATCAGGTGGTCAGTGGTATATTTAGCTATTGTACTGTAAGTTGTTGTCATCTTAACCTGCACAGTCTTTTTAGCACTGGTCAGCAACATACCCATGATGGTGAGAATAGGATACCTTATTGGGTGTGCTAAATGTTTAAAAAAGCAGAAAAGTTTGACAGCTCAATTACATGATTGCAATAAAGACTGCCTAATGACTAGCTTGTAAACTGTCTTTCAGACTCTCTTGTTTTATCACAAGGTATCTAGGTGGGAGGGTGACATAATGGTTAAGGTGTTCACCTTACAAACAGAAGGTGCAGAGTTTGATTCTCACATGGGGTAATTGGCTAGGCTTAAAAATGACCCACAAGAGCAGTTAACCTAGTATGAGCCTACCTATATAACTTAAGTAATTATCTTTACACTTGCTTACAGGCAAGGAGGACCAAACAGACATGCCACTGAGAGTTCCAAATTACACTGCTACAGGTCTGGCATTTCTGATGGCCCAGCCTCCATACAGTCAAAGAGTAATGCTTTACTTGTTTTTTGCATGTTTATCCTGCAAAATGCTGCAAGCTTCATGTTTGCCATTTTAATGGTATTGTCAATATGTCCTTAGAATATAAGCTTGTTGCCACAGCAATGCCTAGGTAGTTTGAGTGCTTAAAGTTTCAGTAGGTCCTGCTAACCCATCCATTGCCATTTTGCAGTTTATGTGCTGGCTCTTCTGAGAGTTTGTCATATATGAGAAGCTTTGTTTTGTGTTCCCATTAAACACCAGGCTACTTTGCTGTCACTAATACAAGAGGGTATCTTTAGACAGCTTTCATCATTGTTCATACCTCTTGTTCATTGTTACATTGATGGGTATATAAATCAGAAGTCTAGGTACAAATGTTGAAATTGTACTGCAGTTTCCAAGTTGTTGTTCCTCCTTCAGCACCGCCTGGCACTTGGTTAAAGTATAGAAATATGACAAGTCCAGGTTGGTATGAACATCTCTGCCAAGTCATATAGGTTCATAGGTTCATAGGTTCTTACTAGGCTATCTGCCCTAGGGCATTTGTAAGCCTAGCCAGAGTATGTTTGGCTTTCACCACCTATTTTAAATTTATTTTGCTATGCCCTTTTTCGAGGTTAGTATACTGTGCCTCTGTCTAACAGTGACACAGAAGTGATACCCGGGGTAAACCTACAATCTCCCATCCACTCATCAAGATTCTTCTTGAAGAGAGTCAATGAGGGACTCTGCCTAACCTGGACTGGGATTTTATTCCAGAGTGAAGAGAGCCTCTGGGTTATGAATCTGTCTCTCCAGCATGTCCTATTTATTTCAGTGCTGAGGTTCAAGTCTCTCGAGCGCGTAGCTCGATGGGATTTGGATTTTTTGAGGTGCAGCATGTCCCTTAATTCCGGGATGGACATGGCTTTATACGTCAGGCACAGGTCGCCTCTGAGCAGGTGGTATGCCACTGAGCAGAGCTGGAGTTTCTTTAACCGGGCAGCATATGGTATCTGTTTGAGCCCTTTGATCCTCTTGGTGAGGTACTTTTGGGGTCTTTCCAGTTGATGCAGGTGTTTGGTAAAGTACATCCCAAAGGGGGCATTGTACTCAATTATGGGCCTGATGAGGGATGAGTAAAGAGGCATGATGACCTCCCCTAATCTAGATGTGAATCCCTTCATGATTAGGTGGGCTATATAAAATGTTTTTCTAACCACTTTGGCCACGTGGTTGTCAAATGAGAGATTGCTATCAACTTGGGTCCCCAGGTCCCTAATTACTTCTTCTGTACTTAATGGATTACCACCTATGTGGTAATTTGTGGGCACTTTGTTTTTGCCAAAGGGGATGATTATACACTTTTTGGCGTTTAGCTTGAGGCCATGACTCTGGCACCAGTTGTCTGTTTCTATGAGGCCCTTTTGGAGGAAGCTTGTGTTGGCTGGAGAGTCGATTATGGCGCCCAGTTTGCAGTCATCTGTGAACTTGGTCAGCCACAGTCCTTCTGTGTTGGCCTGTACCTCCGAGAAATATATACGGAACAAGAGAGGTCCCAGGACTGAGCCTTGTGGGATGCCACTTGTAACTGGTTTGGAGTCCGACATGGCTCCAGCAATTCTAACCATGTGGGTTCTGTCCTTGAGCCAGTTTGCAACCCATCTAGTGACATAGGGGTTTATATTTAAGCTGGTGAGCTTATCTATAATGTCTGAGTGGGGTATTGTATCGAAGGCTTTTGCGAGGTCCAGGTAGGCTGTGTGGACCACCATCCCTTCGTCAATGGCCTTGGTGACTGTTTCAAAGAAGTCAACCAGGTTTAAGAGGCAGGATCTGTCCTTATCAAAGCCGAACTGGGTAGGATCCAGTGTCTGTAGGTCCCCAATATCTTTATTTATGAGGTCCATGATGATCCTTTCCATAGCTTTTCAGACCAAGCTAGTCAGGCTTATGGGGCAATAGTTTCCAGGGTCCGTTGAGGCACCACCTTTGTGGAGAGGGACCACTGTTGCTGTACGCCACTCTTTGGGTACATATCCTGTAGTAAGGCTGAGATTGAACAGTAGTTTTATGTTTGGGTTTAGCTCTTCTTGGAGTTCATGTAGGATGCAGCCCGGGACACCGTCTGGTCCCATTGATGCTGTGTTTTTTGCTTTGGAGAGGGCGGCTCTTACCTGAGCATCTGAGATGTCAGGGGGGGGCAGCACTCTGCTGGGATAGATATTTGCCCTTTTGGTGGGGAGGGGGGGGGTTTGCGCTGAACCTGTCCGCTAGGATGTTGGCAATGTCTGTGGGTTCGGTGTATTTTTTGTCATTTTGGACTAATTCTGAGCATATATGGGAATTCCCACCCAGGTTCCTAACATAACTAAAGAAAGCCTTGTGATTAGCCTTAGTGTCCTGTGCAATTTTTCTCTCGAAGCTGGCCTTAGACGATTTTATGAGTGCCCTTAGTTTTTTGCTAATACTGATCAGAGATGCCTTCCCTTTTTGAGATTTTGCTCTATCATGTAGTAGCTTCCTCCTTCTATTGTATAGTTTGTTTATGGCTGGGGTCCACCAGACAGAACGTCTGCCTTTGGAGGATTGAGTCTTGGTTTTATTTGGGATTGCATGATCCATGCATTCCTGAAGGTGTTCATAGAATGCATTTATAAAGGATTCTGCAGTCTGGGCCGTATTTTCCACAGGCCCGGGGGCTTTGAAGGATTCCACCTCAGTTTTGAGGAGTGTGAAATTTGCTTTAGAGAAGTTTTTCACTGTGGTTTTCTGGGCAGGGGGTGGGGTCGGGATGTGAATATCCAGTGAGATCAGTTTATGGTCTGATCTTACCAGTGAGGGATACACTTCTGGTCTGGAGCATAGAGTCCCCATGTTGGTGATGATCAGGTCCAGTATGTTTTCCCCTCTTGTGGGAGTGGTAACAAGTTGTTCCATAGCATTTGAGTTTATGAATTCTAGGAAACTTTGGGCTAGGGTGTTGGAGCTAGAGTAATGCTCCCAGTCTATGTTTGGGTAGTTGAAGTCACCCAATATATTGGTGTTTGGAGAGACCTTCATATTTTCCAGTGTTCTCAGGAAGGCCGAGTGGGGTTCCTGTGTTTGGGAGGGTGGTCTATAGCAGGCTATAAACTGAAAGGCAGTTTTACCCACTGTTAGTTGCACATGGATAGTCTCTGATGCTTCCTGCTTTGCCACCAACCTGGAGGTGTGGGTATCTTTGATGAATATCGATACTCCCCCTCCTTTTGTGGTTCGGTCCAAGTTTTGGGGCCGAAAAGCATGGTATGAGGTATAAACTGGTAGTGCTAGGGTGCTCTCGGGAGCCCTGAACCAAGTTTCTGTTACTGCACAGATATCGATGTTCTCCATGCTAAAGAGAGTTTCAAGTGTGTGCATCTTGAGGTTTAGACTTCTGGCGTTGAGTAGCATTACTCTTAGTTTCTTATCCCTTGTGATACCTATGGAGGTGGGTTTGTCTTTTGAGCCTTGCCTAAAAAAGGCACTATGGGGGTAGCAAGAGCCTTTGCCAATATCCGAAAGCCCAGGGGTGACAGGTGCAAGCCAACCCTAGAGAAGCATCGTGGCTTGTCGAGCATAGCGCAACAGCGGGCAGTGCCGCCTAATTGGGTTTAAACTATTCCTGGCTCCACAAAGTCTGCTCTTCACTTTTTGCCTTAGAACTGCTCTATCTCTCAATTTAAACACCATATTCTCATTCTAAGGCCCTTCACTGGTCCAATTAAGTAATCCTACAAGTTAGCACTATTAAACCATAAGCACTACTTACTCTTATACTCTCTACGATTACCCTGTCCTCTATAGGTCCGTCTTAAATTCAGTTTCCCTATTACTCTAGCATGTCCAAAGGTCAGTCAGTGGTTTCCTCTCCAGTCCAGCTGGTGAATCTGGGAATTCTGAGGCAATGTTACAACTGTCTCATGTACACGGCCAACCCTCTCCTCCTCCAAACAGGTTCAAATATATGTGAGAGATGCAACTATTTAGCCAAACTGGAGACTGAGCTCTCTCATCTCAAAACTGGTGTAACCAGTCAGTAGGAGAAGGTAACCTCACACAACACAATTCCAGTATCACATAGTCCCACCACATCAGCGAACCAAACACATAAATACACAAAAATTTACTCGGAGGCTCTAAATAAAAATCTACCTAAGCAACAGAGACCTCCAAAGCAGACATCCAAGCAAACGCTACCTCAAAACAAAACACACACAACACATAACCCACAAAGTCAGTGTGCCAAGCAGCCACAGCCCTTAAGGCTGAATAACACACCTGATACTCTTGTTATAGGTGACTCTATTGTCAGACACACTGACGTCCCGCTCACCAGGCTGAATAAAGAGAAGGTCACAGTGAGCTGCCTGTCAGGTGCTAGGATCCGACACATAACGCAAGCACTCAGGTCACTCCAAAGCAAATACAAATATGACTCAGTCATTGTACATGCTGGTGTGAATGACCTGAGACATACCTCCCTGGACTACATGAAAAGAGACATAGAGGAGCTCTCTGATCATGTAGCCCAGGCTGGTATGACCCTGACCTTGAGCAGCATCTTACCCTCACCTAGAATGATGCCACAGTACAAAGACAAAATGATCGATTTTAACAATTGGCTAAAATTTTGGTGTCATTCAATGGGGATCCAGTGACTGTCAGCCTGGGATGACATGCTCGACTAGCCACGTTGCTTCGCTAGGGACAGCTTGCACCTGTCACCACTGGGCTTTTGGATATTGGCAAAGGCTCTTGCCACCCCCATAGTGCCTTTTTTAGGCAAGGCTCAAAAGTCAAACCCACTCCCATAGACAGCACAAGGAACAAGAAACTAAGGGTAATGCTGCTAAACGCCAGAAGTCTTAACCTCAAGATGCACGCACTCGAAGCTCTCCTCAGTATGGAGAACATCGATATCTGTGCAGTGACAGAAACCTGGTTCAAGGCTCCAGAGAGCACCCCAGCACTACCAGGCTATACCTCATATCATGCTTTTCGGCTCCAAAACCCAGACCGAACCACAAAAGGAGGGGGAGTTTCCATATTTATCAAGGATATCCACACCTCCAGGTTAGTAGCATTGCACGAAGTATCGGAGACCATCCATGTGCAACTAACAGTGGGCAAGACTGCTTTTCAGTTTATAGCATCCTACAGACCACCCTCTCAAAGTCAGGAATCCCATTCGGCTTTCCTGAAAACATTGGAGAACATGAAGATCTCTCCGAACACCATTATATTGGGCGACTTCAACTACCCAAACATTGACTGGAAGCACTACTCAAGCCCCAGCACCTTAGCCCAAAGATTCCTGGAAATTATAAACTCAAATGCTATGGAACAACTAGTCACCACTCCCACAAGAGGGGACAACATACTAGACCTGATCATTACCAACATGGGGACTCTATGCTCCACACCAGAAGTATATCCCTCATTGGTAAGATCAGACCATAAATTAATTTCACTGGATGTCCACATCCCGACCCCACCCCAGCCCAGAAAACCACAGTGAAAAACTTCTCAAAAGCGAACTTCTCACTTCTCAAAACCGAAGTGGAATCCTTCAAGGCCCCAGGGCCAGTGGAAACCTCAGCCCAAACTGCAGAATCCTATATAAATGCATTCTACGGACATCTCCAGGAATGCATGGATCATGCTATCCCAAACAAAACCAAGACCCAATCATCCAAAGGTAGGCGTCCAGTCTGGTGGACCCCTGCCATAAATAAACTGTACAACAGAAGGAGGAAGCTACTACATGATAGAGCAAAATCCCTAATAGGGAAGGCATCTCTGATCAGTACTAGCAAAAAATTACGATCCCTCATAAAATCCTCCAAGGCCAGCTTTGAGAGAAAAATTGCACAGGACACCAAAGACAATCATAAGGCTTTTTTCAGTTATGTTAGAAACCTGGGATGCAACTCCCAGACTTGTTCTGAGTTGATTCTAAACGACAAAAAATGCACTGAACCCACAGACATCGCCAATATCCTGGCAGACAGGTTCAGTGCAAACTTCTCCACCCCCCCCCCAAAAGAGCAAGTATCTATCCCAGCAGAGGGCTGCCTCTCAAACATCTCAGATGCTCAGGTGAAGGCTGCCCTCTCCAAAGCAAAAAACACTGCTTCCATGGGACCAGATGGCATCCCACGTTGCGTCCTACATGAACTACAAGAGGAATTAATCCCTCAAATAAAACAGCTATACAATCTCAGCCTCACTACAGGATATGTGCCCACAGAATGGCATACAGCAACAGTCGTCCCACTCCACAAAGGTGGAGCCTCTACGGACCCTGGAAACTATCGCCCCATAAGCCTGACTAGCTTAGTCTGCAAGACTATGGAGAGGATCATCATGGAGCTCATAAACAAAGACATTGGGGACCTACAGACACTAGATCCTACCCAGTTCAGCTTTGTCAAGGGCATATCCTGCCTTTTGAACCTGGTTGACTTCTTTGAAACAGTCACCAAAGCCATAGATGAAGGGAAGGTAGTCCACACAGCCTATCTGGACCTTGCAAAGGCATTTGACACAATACCCCACTCGGGCATCATAGATAAGCTATCCAGCTTAAATATAAACCCCTATGTCACAAGATGGGTCACAAATTGGCTCAAAGACAGAACCCACAGAGTGAGAGTTGCTGGAGCCATGTCAGACTCGAAACCAGCCACAAGTGGCATCCCACAGGGTTCTGTCCTGGGACCACTCTTGTTCGGTATATACTTTTCCGAGGTACAGGCAAACATGGGAGGACTATGGCTCACCAAGTTCGCAGACGACTGCAAACTGGGCGCCATAATCAACTCTCCAGCTGACACAAACATCCTTCAAAAAGGTCTCACAGAGACAGATTACTGGTGTCAGTGCCATGGTTTAAAGCTAAATGCCAAAAAATGTATAGTCATACCCTTTGGCAAAAACAATGTGCCCACAAATTACCACATAGGCGGAAACCCATTAAGTACAGAGAAAGTTATTAGGGACCTGGGGACCCAAGTTGATAGCAATCTCTCCTTTGAAAACCACATTGCCAAAGTGGTTAGAAAGACCTTCTACATAGCCCACCTCATCACAAAGGGTTTCACATCTAGATCAAGAGAGGTAATCGTGCCCCTTTATTCATCCCTCATCAGGCCCATCATAGAATACAATGCCCCTTTTGGGATGTACCTTACCCGACACCTGCAGCAATTAGAAAGACCCCAAAGTATCTCACCAAGAGGATCAAGGGTCTCAAACAGATGCCATATGCTGCTCGGTTAAAAAAACTCCAGCTCTACTCAGTTGCATACCGCCTACTTCGAGGCGATCTATGCCTGACATACAAAGCTATGTCAAATCCAGAATTAATGGACATGCTCCATCTCAGTAAATCTAAATCCCTTAGAGCCACACGCTCGAGGGACTTGAACCTCAGCACAGAAATAAATAGAACTTGCTGGAGGGACAGGTTCATAACCCAGAGGCTCCCTTCGCTCTGGAATAGAATTCCAGTTCATGTGAGGCAGAGCACCTCACTGAATCTCTTCAAGAAGAATCTCGATAAGGGGATGGGGGATCATAGGTTTGTCCCAGGGATTACTCCCGTGTCACTATTAGACAGAGGCACAATAAACTAAACCTTAAAAAGGGCACAGTATACTCAAATCAAGGGGTGGCGTAAGCCATACAGAATCGGGCTAGGCTTATAATTGCCCCAGGGCAGATAGCCTAGTATGAACCTATGAACCTATGAACCTATATCATCCCAGGCTGACAGGCATTGGATCCCCTTTGAATGACACCAGTACTTAAGCCAATTGTTGAAATTGATCATCTTGTCTTCATATTGTGGCATCATTCTTGGTGAGGGTAAGATGCTACTCAAGGTCAGGGTCATACCGGCCTGGGCTACATGCTCAGAGAGCTCCTTTATGTCTCTTTTCATGTAGTCCAGGGAGGTACGTCTCAGGTCATTCACACCAGCATGGACAATAACTGAGTCATATTTGTACTTGCCTTGGAGTGACCTGAGTGCTTGTGTTATGTGGCGGATCCTAGCACCCAACAGGCTGCTCAACATGACCTTCTCCTTGTTCAGCCTGGTAAGCAGGACGTCAGTGTGCCTGATGATAGAGTCACCTATTACAAGTGTATCAGGTGTGTTGTTTAGCCTTAAGGGCTGTGACTGTTTGGCACACTGGCTTTGTGAGATATGTGTTGCACGTGTTTTGTTTTGGGGTAGCGGTTGCTTGGGTGTCTGCTTTGGAGGTCTCTGCTGCTTAGGCAGATCTTTATTTAGAGCCTCCGAGTATGTTTTTGTGTGATTATGTGTTTGGTTTGCTGTCGTGGTAGGTCTATGTGAGACTGGAATTGTAGTGAGTGTGGTTTCCTTCTCCTCCTGACTGGTTATGCCAGTACTGAGTTGAGAGAGCTTAGCCTCCAGTTTGGCTATATGGTTGCATCTCTCACATGTGTTGGAATTTGTTGGGAGGAGGAGAGGGTTGTCTGTGTACATGAGGCATTTGTAACATTGCCTCAAGATTTCCAGGTTCACCAGCTGGACCAGAGAGGAGATTGACAACTGACCTTTGGACATGCTAGAATAATATTGGGAATTCCTTTATAATTGAAAACAAGGGCCAATGGGGAGTGAGGGTGTAGTGCTTTTAATTTTTAGTGCTGACTTATATAATTGCTTTAGTGAGCAAGTGCCAGGTAACTTAAGTGCAATGTGTTACAGGTAACTTAAATGCAAAAACGACAAACAGTAACTTTCTTTCAAGTGAAACAAGAAAATAAGTACAGTAAGCAATGCAGATATCACTAGGGATCCACAGAAGCACTGAGAAGCTGCGTTTTAGGTGGAATTAGCATTCCAGGGAAATAACAAGCAAACAAACAACAAGCATACAAACAAAGCTAGATTCAGCAGGCCTGGATCTAGTCTATGCTACAGCAAACAAGGTGTACCAATTTCAGTAAGAAACAGTTCAAATATGCAGGCACTATAAACCTTTAACCAGAAATTCCCAGCTGAGAACGGCAGAGTCCAGCCTCTCCTCCCACAAGAGTGCAGACCACGAACCTTCTTAATGTAAAATAACTGGCCTGAAGCCCAAGTGCATAAACCAGAACTAATACACTTTAGGAATAACAGACACTGAGCTCTCAGTCAGCAGTTCCCAACTTAGAAGGATGAAAGCTACCTGTCCTGCCACCACAGTGCATGCCACAAACCTTCCTAATGTAAAACAACTGGTCTGAAGCCCAAGTGCTTAATCCAAAAGACTTAGAATGATAGCTACACTTTAATCAAGTTACTACCAAGCAGTAATAAATACAACTGAATACTTTAAAGAATGCCTGGATTAGTGCTCAAGTTATACAAACAAAGCTAGATTCAGCAGGCCTGGATCTAGTCTATGCTACAGCAAACAAGGTGTACCAATTTCAGTAAGAATCAGTTCAGATATGCATGCACTATAAGCCTTTAACCAGAAATTCCCAGCTCAGAAGGGCAGAGTCCAACCTCTCCTCCCACAAGAGTGCAGACCACGAACCTTCTTAATGTAAAATAACTGGCCTGAAAGCCCAAGTGCTTAAACCAGAATTAATACACTTTTAGAATAACAGACACTGAGCCCTCAATCAGCAGTTCCCAACTTAGAAGGATGTAAGATACCTGTTCTACCACTACAGTGCAGACCACAAACCCTCTCAATGTAAAACAACTGGTCTGAAGCCCAAGTGTTGAAACTAAAAGGCTTAGAATGAGTTACACCAAGCAGTAATAAATGCAATTGAGTACTTTTAAGATGATGCAAAAGCAAAATAAAGTAGGAAGAAACACAAGTACACTAAAAGCAGATGTAGGAAGTGCATCTGTTAATAGTCTTAAAATAATAACCTCTAAACTGGCTACCAGTTTTATACCCATATCAAGCACCTATCGTGTCCAATATAGCTACTTTTTTGCTGACCCATATTTTAGGATAAAAGACTCATCGTGGGATTCATAAATGCCTTCACTAAGTGTACACCATTTTGAGTGAACACTACAGACAACACAAGCATAACTCACACCTTCTTCCTTCCAAGCTTTAGTTTTTCTACTGATTTTCTTGCAGCCTTAAATATTGAGGCGGATTCATAAACGTTATCACAAAGTGTTGACTACCCGTACACAATGTAATTTTTCTGCGTTACTAGAAAGCACAAAAAATGTGGTAAGGATGTTCTTGAATACAGATTGTTTTTGTTGGTGTACATTTAGTGTAGGCATTAATGAATTTGTAGTTTACTTAATGTGGACAAAATTTTACCTCTCAAAATTTGGTACGCCTGATGTATGCTTTTCTACACCCCTGCCAAGTGACGTGTGCATATGAGTGGTGGCTTTTGACTTGAAATTAAAGGGGGAGGGGAGGTTGCAGGAGACAGCTGAATGGGTGGGGCCAGTGGGAAGTGGTGTGGTCAACTAGAAAGGGGTGGAGCTATGCTTCAAACCACAACAACTGGTACTTTAATTAAATACACTGCCCTGGGTGCCAAACCATCATTACGAGAGTCCAATCAAGACAAAATGAAGTGTAGAAGAAAAAATATTTCAATGCATTGGCTACATGACAGCTTACTTAATATCTAGATGGAAACCCAAAGGTTGTGAGGCATGAAAAAATACATTACTTTTTAAATACATTACTGGAATGGCAGTCAAAATCAAGTATATGTAAAAAAACAACGGTAATTCCACGAGCTTACTGTATCCAATACGCAGATTACTCCACACTCATATGCTCTGCTACTACCCAATAAGAACTTCAGTCACTAACCCAAAAGACCTTTAGCACAGTTGAAAACTGGCTCCTACAAAGGTGTCTTATCTTAAACCCTAAAAATCTAAAATGCTACTATTCACCCCCACTCGAAGAACCTCCCCACTTAACTTTACTATTACCTCAAATAATGGAACTATAATATCCCCCGAACCAACCACCAAACTACTCGGAGTACTAATAGATAATCACTTGTCTTTTGAACCTCACATTAACAACACCATAAAAACAGATAATAATAAACTAGGTTCCCTCTATAGAATTAAACCCTTTCTAACTCCTCTAGTCAGGGTCGCCATTGCTCGCACACACCTTATCTCTACCCTCCTTATACCTCCCCTATCTATACCAAAATATGCAAAAGTAACCTGAATAAACTGTCATCCTCCTACAACAATATAGCCAGATTCACAGCAGGGTCCTCCTATAGAACTCATCATTGTATCAATTTGAATAAACTCGGATGGCTAGACTTGCCAAATCTAATACTTCTTAATCAGCTAACAGTAGCCCATAAGATCCTGTATCTACCTCAAAATACACCCATGCTCACATCCCTAGTCATCCCCTATAACAATCTCAAAACCTTATGCTCATCTAATAAACTACTTGTACAAACAACTAAATCCAACAATTCAGCTGGTGACACCCTGTTCTCTAATACAGTAGGCAAGGCCTGGAACAGCCTTCCAAGTCAGTTAACCTCACTATCCTCTGTTAACCTATTTAAAAGCAAGCTCAAACCCTACCTCAGATCACACTGGCTATGCCCCTGTGATAACCCAGACTAACAACCATACCCCTCTTCAAGACTCCTGTGATTCCTAGCGTCTTTTGAACATTATCTTGTGTTAACTCTCTGATAGCAGTGAGCTTGACCTTTCTGAGGATTCTTTCCTCTTGTAAATATGTATATACTGTTGAATTTCCAACTGTGTTCATATCACACCTCAACTCTTATGAGACTAAACACTATTATTGTATCCTCCTATTTGCTTTTGTATACTCTATCCATTCAACACTAGTGTTTATCCTCTGATTCCTTGTGTGACCATAGTATCTGCAGTATCTTAGTTATAATTTCCATTATTAATTCAAACTACTATTGTATCAAGCTCATTTTTTACATCAGGCTTCTGTTCCTACTGGTATACAGAATATAAAATCCTAGTTATGTAATATAACATAAAGTTTTGTAATGTACCAATGTCTACTTGATATATTTTGTTTGTCCTATTTGGTTATTGTATTGTGGAGCTTTTCTCCCCGGGCCTCCACTGAAAATGGACATATATCCAGCTGGACTAGCCGGGTCAACAAATGTAAAATAAATAAAATAAATAAATAAACTAAACTCAAACCACTTCTCCTTGCACTGCAGTTCTAATTATAATTTATATTCAGCTTTATAAAATTACCAAGTAACATGCTGAAAGTAACAATCTCTGTGATACTCCCACTTGTAAAAATGTTTCTTATCCAAAAAAGACCTGCTGCCTGATAACTATCGACTTGTTTCATGGGGAAAACATGATCAAAGTAAGAAATGAAAAGCAATCAAGAAACAAGCTCAAGATACATTACTTAAAGGATTACTGCACAGGTTATGGACCACACATGATAGATTGGCATTCTGTTTAGTTTACTGGCAAAGCCTGAAAAGAGGACTGCAAGTCTCCAACAAATGTAATGAGCTTCTGAAAATGCTGTAATCCTGTTCTTTATTACAAATGCTGTCATATGCATTTCAATACCTAAGGCTTATACATTATCTAGCTATGTAAATATTCTCTGCATGGCAACAACAAAAAGTCTTTCAATGTTGGTAATTCTTTAACAGTATGCTTATTAAAGCTTACTTGCATCTTACAATCTCCGACAAGATTACCTGATGGTCATTAAAGCATTGCTACTTAAACACAGAGCAACAGGGCACTGCGACAGCTTTCATTTTCTGAATAATAAGACGCATAAATTAGCAGTATAAAAATATGACAGAAAACCAGAACATTCTGCAAAATCAAGGACAGATGAAAAGCCACTGTCGTACTTGTGTCTACCTTGGATGGGGGATTACTCTGCACACTTACACTGCATAACTGCTCCTTGCCTTCCTTGGACACATCCAGAGCCACTACAATGGGGAGTGGGGTGCAACAAGTATGTCACAGTTTGAAATGTCTCTGGGTGACTGTGATGGCTCTAACACTCATACCTCTCAACCTCAGAGCAGGAAATCTGGACAAAGCCATATATAGAAGTGGGACACGGGCCCAAAAATAAGGACAATTTTTAAATATTGCTCTTATAAACTTAGAAAGATAATAGAATAGTAGTAGGTCTTGCATTAGTACGAATTTTCTGAAAGGTATGAAATCTGAAACTCAAATGTCTGCCATTATTTTCTAACTTTAATCTTTAATGATTTGTCACTAATTCCACAATTTTATGAAAAATTGACCAAAAATGTGATACAAAAATATAAAATTGCCACACAATACAGCTGGGAACCTGTCAAAGAAGGGACAGCTTTTTAATATTAACACTGTTAACTTGAGCAGCTAACAAAATAAGAGAATCTACATGCATTTCGGAAATAAAAGTAATCTATATCTCTGATCATTACATTTATTTAGAATTGTAAACCTCCATGTTTTCTTCCAAAACTGCCATTTTGTGGAGGGATTATTAGGGGGAAGCAACATTTTGAGCCAAAATTGGAGACAGTTGAGAGGTTTGAATATTCCTAATTCTATAAAGCAATTTATTTGCATGTACCTCTCAACCTCTTAATTCAGGAAATCTGGACAAGGCCAAATATATTGGGGGAACATACAAACAGTGCTAAAAATTGCTCTTGTATAAACTTAAGACAGTTGATAGAATAACAGGTCTTGCTTTAGCATGCATTTTTCTGAACATTATGATGTCTGAAACTCAATGTCTGTCATTATTTAGTGACTTCATTCCTAAATGATTTGACAGAAAACCACAAATTTTATGAGGAACAAACCAAAAATAAGAAGCAAAAATCTATTCACTCTGCAAAAATCTGGACAGTTGAGAGGTATAGTTCAGCCTGGGCTGTCTTTCAGTTTGCTGCCCTTCCCCCCTCACAAAATCATGGTCGAATGGAATCTCCCCCCTGCAGCCATTCCAATGTCCCATTCCTTGGTTATTTCACCACATTTACCATAAACACTAATATGCATACTGCTTTACTTCTGCAATGATTTGGATTTCATTTGAAAGTTTTATTTTGCATTTTACAGCACAAACACTAATAGATATCTGCTAAACAAGCAATGCAGTCTCACAATGAAAATAGACTTAGCATTAAAACTTCTCTGAACTTGAAACTCACATTCTTTGAAACAGCAATGAAACCCACATTCAAAGAAAATACATGTTGCCAGTGGAAGATAAAGATTAACTTTGGACTATTTTCAAATCATAGGCCCCTTGCACAAGAAACATACACCTTCCTGATTGCATTAAATTATATTCCTTGCACAATACAGTACAATTGTTAGAGGGTGTTTTAAATTTGTTTTGAACATTTTTCCAGTAAACAATGAAACAAAATGCATGCACCAGTAATGACAAAACTGCCCAATTCAGAACATTTCCATCATAAACGTCTACTCAAACTTCTACAGTCCACCAGTATCAGTAAATATGCACAATCTCTGAAGAAGTAAAAGTCATCTAAATAATTCCACATTAAAGAATTCTGTAACTAATGAAGAGGTTGCTGCTAGCAAACAACTTTATATTTCATTGTTTCATCTACAAATAAAGTGCCACTTGCCCTTGAGGAATAAATTGCCTATGTTGCATTAAAAAAATTATAAGCTAGTAATATTGCAATAGGGAATGGATGGCAAACTGATAACAGGTTCATAGCTACTAGATATCTTCAGCAAAAAGGACTGCAGCATCCACTCCCTTTACAACACAGTACAGTATGCATCTACCTGCTGTGGGAGTAGAACTCACAGCCTTCTGCATCATAAATAAGTACACTACCTGTTGTGCTATTAACAATGCGAGCAGGTTCAGATAAATCAGCATTAAACTTTTGTTCCCCTGCAGCTCTCAGCTCCTTGTAAAATCTACTTGACACTCAGCTGTATCTCTGAACTTTGCAGCACAAGAAATCTGGAAAAAGCCAAAAATTATTGGGCAAGGGGGGACAAAAGCCCAAAAAAACAGGGACACATTTAAAACATTGTTTGTATAATGTTGGAAAGTTGCTAGAATAAAAGGCTGTGTTACCACCTTACATTTCATTGCCAATTCTTGAACCCAGGATCCTGTGCAAAACAGTCAGAGCAACATACTACTATGCCAAACAAGCTATTTTGTGAAAAAGATGAAGACTGAAACTTAAATGGTTACCAATTTAGTGAATTCAGTTCTCACCATAGCTGTCAACCTCTTAGCACAAAGCACCTCAACAAAGCCAATAATGGGGGAATACAGCCCCAAACATATTCAGTGAATTCAGTTCTCACTATAGCTCTCAACCTCTTAGCAAAAAACACGTAGACAAAGCCAGTAATGGGGGAATACAGCTCCCAAACATATTCAGTGAATTCAGCTCTCATCATAGCTCTCAACCTCTTAGCAAAAACACCTGGACAAAGCCAGTAATGGGGGAATACAGTCCCCAAACATATTCAATGAATTCGGTTCTCACCATAGCTCTCAACCTTAGCACAAAAAACCTGGACAAAGTCAACAATGGGGGAATACAGTCCCAAAAATAGGGACAAATTTCAAATATTCATCTTATAAAATTAGAAAATTGCTAGAATAAAAGGTTTTGTGTTACCATGTACTTTCTGAAGAATATGAAGTCTGAAATTCAAATCCCTGTTATTTTTATTTATTTAATATTTGTTAACCAGGAAAGTCTGACTTGGAAAAAAAGCCAATTTTCAGCAGAGGCCCAGGGAGAAACACTCCAGACACACGTCTTTGTAAGCTGGGAGGAAGGCACCCCAGTTAATAATCAAACCAGAAAACCTCTAGCTGCTAGGCAACAATGCTACCACTGCACCACTGACTGGGCAAGGAAGCAAAAATACAGAAACCACAAATTTTATGAGGAACAGAACAGAAAAAATATGAGGCAAAAATCTGCAATTTTCTTACAAATGGTGGTGGGTAGGGAATTCAGATCCTTGCCACCTGCACCCAAAGTTCAGGGTTTGAGCCTGAGGTATTCTCTAGCAACCAGTATATAGCAACTGGGGAATTTCACATACACACACAGTCTGCAGGGCAGAGATGCCTTTCCCCCTATTTGGACTGCCTGACATAGCAGACTGGAGTTCGGTGAGTTCCAGGAACACCAAGCATGTATGTGCAGAGTTCTGGGTCTTCACAATTTGTTTTGTTTTCTTTTTTCTTACAGGAGTTCTCGGACCGATTTCTTTTGTTTTCTTTCTTTCTTTCTACAGGTAGGGGGTCTGCAGTTCAGCAGTCCTATAGCACTTGCCACCCCTGGTACACAATGATAATACTGTGCCATAATTAAAGCTTATGTGTAATAGTATGCAGAAGGGCAGAAGCACTGGATAAGTAAGAAAAGGCACAAGTATACAAACAACAGGGCTGCATTCCAACTACGTGATATCAGTCCTATAAATATATTAATTTGTGTATTTTTTCTTGAGGAGGGTGCCTTTGATTCATTATATATAATGTTAAAGAAATTATTTGTCCAACCACAGGAAGACAAGTATATTTTTTGCAAAGTTGATTTAAAATTCATCTACCAGTTCTTTTCATGAATACAGCCCCACAGTGGACAATAGCAAAATGGAAGGCATGTATCTTCAAGAGCTTTATTGCAACTTTTTTGTAATTTTTTATAATAAATGTTTTGAAGTTTCATATCTTCATTTTTGCTGATGCACATTTCATTTTAGTTTTATATTTCTAGAAAGTGGTTTCCGGAGAAAATATGCAATTGTGTGATATTTAAACAATCCACTTCATGGTGGCACAACACCATTATGGTACCAGTGAATGTCTGATTTAAGGTTTATCTGGTATTGTCTTATTAAAATTACAGATTCATGAAATGGAATGCATTAAAAAGCAAGTACACTAGTTAAACATTACCACAAGCATATATTATACTTAGAAAGCTAGCACAAAGTAGTCAATACTGGGTAGGATTCAAACAGATTCCCTCCACCCATGCTAACTAGCAAGGTGAGTGGGCAGTTTGTGCAATAGTGATGATCACTGATTTGGAGATATGCTAAAACTGAGCAGAGACATACATTGTTAGTGGCTCATTACCTTCTCTCTCAATCGAATCCTACACTTCAGATCCAAGCATACTATTGTGTACCCTACTAGACTACGCATCACAGTAGCATAGTTACCCCCCACATGCACACACATGCATAAATGTCCACACATGGTTCTACTGTCCTTACCTGTACTGTGACTACTCCCACAGGAATGTCAGCAAAAAACAGCATTCACATTTTCCTTCAAGGAAAAAAAAAGAGTAACTTGTTGGAGTGATTTTCTGAATCCCTGTACTGAGTTAGACTACTGCTGTATCTATTACAGGGAGAGAAGCACATGGCTAATTAACATTAATTACTCTATCAGAATGATGCATGACCATATGGCTTCCCCTGTTCTCCATGTTGTGGTCACCACTGAGAGAAAAACATAATGGGACAGCAGTCTCTGAATCAGACAGGCTTACCACTGTGTAAAAACCTTTGGGTTTTAGGCTTCCACGTCACATTAAGCTTTTCTTACTCCCACAAAATGTTTCTAATATTATTTTTTTTTTTACCAAAGATAAACCAGTTGATAGCACTCATGTCTTAATGTAAATATACACACCCAGGAACCAATCTAATCATACTGGCATCTCAATCTGATATGTGCTTTGTTCGCTTTGCTAATATAATCATAAATGTCTAATGCACTTCAGAAGCAGCAGTTGTCTAGAGTGTGATATTTTGGCTTAAAATGTTACTGGTACATCCTGATTTATATGTATATAGTAAAACACAATATGCAGTCAACACACTAATGTTTCAATTAACATGAAATATGGCAGTGATAAAGATTCGTCAGGAAATACCTATCTGCCAGTAGTGAGGAAATCTTGTAAGTACACTTAATGGCAGGACATTTCTAACCCCCAGATATACTAATCTTCCATGCAGGACTAGTCTAGTTCTGCATGGAAGCAGCTGCTTAGGAGCAGGACAGCAGCGTGCCATGCATAGTAATGAAGGTATGCTGCCTGAGCTCCCAGGCTTACGCAGAGCATGTATGGGTGCAGGGGCATGTCTAAGAGCAGAGCTCTCAGAATAAACCTGCCCCTGCAATGTTGAACAGCAGAAATTGGAAATAAATGAGCGATACCCCTCATAGGTGTCCACATACCCCCACCAACAGTCCCCCATGTGTACAGCAACAGGACATAATGATCAAAAGAAGAAACCCCCGTATTGGTGTTTAAAGCTCCGAGTACAGCTAACTGTAGGTGTGTGGGTGTGCCCATAGCTTAGCCATGGTGAAAGCAGCCTAAAAGGCTGAAGAGGATAACAAGGACGATAGATGCAAATGAAGCATCTCAGCAATAGTGTAGTGGCCAGAGCGTTCGCCCAATGAGCAGGCATTCCCAGTTTGAGTCCCAGTGCAGCACAGTCTAATTTACATGGCAAAGCAAGGTATAAGCAATATTTGTAATGCAAAACCCACTAAATTACATACATTTTTATGAACTGGAGTACTGCAGGAAATGTACATGTGAAGAGTCAGTATCATAATGAAAAAGGCAGCAGTAATCCAGTGTAAGCACAGATAAGCAGTAGTAAGCTTATGTAAGCACTAGTAAGTGTGTGCAAGTGCGTTTGCATGGGGGTAAGCAGTGCCTACACAGATTAAGCAAAGGAGAAACTAACTGGGTGTAAGAAACTGTGACCGGAAGTTAGCAGTGCTTACCACTGCACAAACCCACTTACAACCGCTTTAAAGTGCCTTAATCACACCGTATCCAATGGCTGGTGCACTGTCCAGCAACAAAACAAACAGCTTCTGCAAGGCCAGAGCCCAGGACCATGCACGCCATACACAAAATGATTTACCACTAAGCCATGCCAGATATGCATAAATCGTATGTTGTCAGAAACATAACCCCAGCCCAGTCATGCAACAGTACAGAGAATGTATACCTACGGCTAGATAGACATCTGTGTGCAAATATATTACTATCTAAATGGATACAACATATCTATAGATGTAGTCACATATATATATATATATACATATATATATATATATATATATATATATATATATATACACACAAGTATATGAACAGATAGACATGCAAATGCCGACATCTACATATATATATATATATATATATATATATATATATATATATATATATATATGTCAACATCTATATGTCCACATATATACACAGCAAGTTACATATATGTACACAGATATATGGCTCTGTAGGTATATACCGACATAGTTAGAAATATGTAAGCAAATATAGATATATATATATATATATATATATATATCCACAGAGGTATATATGGCCAAACATCTGTAGATAGCAATGGTAGATTAACAGAAACATATACATCCATATGCACCGTTAATGGGCTTGAGAAGCCCCAAACAATATACATCTTGTATGGACTGGCATACCGTCCGCACAGACAAATACGTCCACCCTGCAATACACTACCAAGCTCATTGTATTGTACGTGTTTCATTAAAATAGGGATTTAAATTAGCCCTCTGTTATGTTTCACATGTTGACATCACATTCCCCTCTCCCACCACCCACTAGGCGGGCCGAGCAGTACAAGCCCATCCAACCCAGGCCATCACGACCCATACATTCATTACCCACAGTTCTGCTTCCCCCCACCCCACCCGCTGCACACACGCAGCCACCATCCCTACCCTGGTTACCGGCCCATAGCTACCACACCACCACACATTGCCCCCCTCCACATGCCCCCTCAGGACCCATCCCGTATGTTGTCCCAACCCAAGTATCCTAGGTCTGGCACATGCTGTAGTCCATGCACATAGCCATGGCTACCTTTGTAACTCTGGGTGTAGATGAAATTTGAATACCCGATGTTTGGGTTGTCTGACATGGGACAAATGTTTTCCTGGTACTAATAATAGATTTCACGTGTGACTCTGTGTACACTAACGGATTTAGCTTTAGGTATCGCAAAGCATATGTGGCACACAAGGTTTGCTGGTATGCACACGAAACACAGTATCCACCAATAATTACAGGACATGTAGCTAAATATGTAAAGGGATGTGTGTGTGTGTATATATACCCATAACTAAATAGATATATACCTCTCCCTCTCTGTAGTACAAATGTATGCATACATAGACAGAGATATATATAAATACCCACACATATATATATATATATATATATATATATATATATATATATATATACTTATGCAGACACCCATACATCCACATGTCATTATATATATGTATATATATATATATATATATATACACACACACAGAGATATATATATATATATATATATATATATATATATATATATATATATATATATACAGCAATATATATATGTATGTATGTATGTATATGTGTGTGTGTGTGTGTGTGTGTGGATATATATATGTATATATATATATATATATATATATATATATATATATATATATCTATATCTATATCTATATATATATATATATATATATATATATATATATATATATGTCATCATCTTCTTTCGGCTATTCCCATTAGGGGTCACCACAGCAGATCATCTGTTTCCATTTCTTCCTGTCCTCTGCATCTTGCTCTGTCACACCAACCACCTGTATGTCCTCTCTCACCACATCCATAAACCTTATCTTAGGCCTCTCTCTTTTCCTGTTACTTGGTATCTTCATCCATAGCATCTTTTTCCCAATGTACACATCATCCCCCCTCAGCACATGTCCAAACCAATGTAATCTTGCCTGTCTGACTTTGTCTCCAAACCTTCCAACCTGGGCTGACCCTCTAATATACTTATTCCTAATCCTGTCCACCTTCGTCACACCTATTGCAAATCTTAACATCTTTAACTCAGCCAAGTCCAGCTCTAACTCCTGCCTTTTTGTCAATGCCACTGTCTCCAACCCATATAACATAGTTGGTCTCACTACCCTCTTGTAGACCTTCCCTTTCATTCTTACTGGTACTCTTCTGTCACAAATCACTCCTGACACTTTTCTCCACCCACTCCATCCTGCCTGTACTCTCTTCTTAACCTCTCTTCCACGCTCACCTTTACTGTGAACTATTGATCCCAAGTATTTAAACTCATCCACCTTCGCCACCTCTACTCCTTGCATCCTCACCATTCCTCTATCTTCCCTCTCATTCACACACATATATTCTGTCTTAGTCCTGCTGACCTTCATTCCTCTTCTCTCTAGAGCATATCTCCAGGGTCTTCTCCACATGTTCCCTACTCTCACTACAGACCGCAATGTCAACTGCAAGCATCATAGTCCACGGGGACTCCTGTCTGATCTTGTCTGTCAACCTGTCCATCACTATTGCAAATAAGAAAGGGCTCAGAGCTGATCCTTGATGTAATCCCACCTCCACCTTAAATACATCCGTCACTCCCACCGCAGCCCTCACCACTGTCACACTACCCTCGTACATATCCTGTACCACTCTTGCATACTTCTCTGACACTCCCAACTTCCTCATGCAGTACCCCAACTCTTCTCTAGGCACACTGTCATATGCTTTCTCTAAGTCTACAAAAACACAATGCAACTCCTTCTGACCTTTTCTGTACTTCTCCATCAACACTCTCAGAGCAAACATCATATCTGTAGTGCTCTTTCCCAGCATGAAACCATACTGCTGATCACTAATCATCACGTCCCATCTTAACCTAGCTTCAGCTACACTTTCCCATAACTTCGTGCTGTGACTGATCAATTTAATCCCTCTGTAGTTACTACAGCTCTGCGCATCACCCCAATTCTTAAAAATCTGTACCGAAACCCTTTTTCTCCATTCCTCAGGCATCTTCTCACTTTCCAAAATTTCATTAAACAATCTGGTTAAAAATTCCACTGCCATTTCACCTAAACACCTCCATGCTTCCACAGGTATGTCGTCTGGACCAACAGCCTTTCCATTCTTCATCCTCTTCATAGCTATACTTACTTCTTCCTTGCTAATCCATTGCACTTCATGACTCACTATCCCCACATCATCCAACCTTCTCTCCCTCTCATTCTCTTCATTCATCAACCTCTCAAAGTACTCTTTCCATCTGCTCAACACACTCTCCTCGCTTGTGAGTATGTTTCCCTCATTATCCTTTATCACCTTTACCTGCTGCACATCTTTCCTAGCTCGATCCCTCTGTCTATCCAATCGGTACAGGTCCTTTTCTCCCTCCTTAGTGTCCAAACTTTCATACAGCTCTTCATATGCCTTATCCTTAGCCTTCGCCACCTCTCTTTGCCATGCACCTCATCTCCTTATACTCTTGTCTACTTTCTTCATCTCTCTGACAATCGCACTTCTTCTTTGCCAACCTCTTTCTCTGTATACTCTCCTGTACTTCTTCATTCCACCACCATATCCCCTTGTCGTCCTTTCTCTGTCCAGATGTCATACCAAGCACCTTTCTAGCCGTCTCCCTTACTATCTCTGCTGTAGTTACCCAGCTATTTAGTAGCTCTTCACTGCCACCCAGTGCCTGTCTTAACTCTTCCCTGAACTCCACCTCACAATTACCCTTTTTCAATTTCCACCATTTGATCCTTGGTGCTGCCCTCACACTCCTCCTCCTCTTCTTGATCACCAACGTCATCCTACAAACCACCATCCTGTGCTGCCTAACTACACTTTCTCTGGTCACCACTTTACAATCTCCAATCTCCTTCAAACTGGCCCTTCTACATAAGATATAATCCACCTGTGTGCATCTTCCTCCACTCTTGTATGTCACCCTATGCTCCTCCCTCTTGTTAAAATATATATTCACCACAGCCATGTCCATCCTTTTTGCAAAATCCACTACCATCTGACCTTCTGCATTCATTTGTTTAGCACCATACCTACCCATCACTTCTTCATCCCGTCTGTTCCCTTCACCAACATGCCCATTGAAATCTGCTCCAATCACCACTCTCTCACCCTTGGGTACAGTCATCACCACTTCATCCAACTCACTCCAAAATTTCTCATCCATCGCACACCCAACTTGTGGAGCATATGCACTAACAACATTTATCATTACACCATCAATTTCCAACTTCATAAACATCACTCTATCCGACACTCTTTTCACCTCCAAAACACTCTTAGCATACTGTTCCTTCAGGATAACTCCTACGCCATTTCTCCTCCCATCCACACCATGATAAAACAATATGAACCCACCTCCGATACACCTAGCCTTACTCCCCTTCCATCTGGTCTCTTGCACACACAATATACCAACCTTCCTTCTGTTCATCATATCGGCTAGCTCTCTCCCTATACCAGTCATACTGCCAACATTCAAAGTTCCGACCCTCACTACCACAGTCCTAGCCTTTCTCCTCTCTTCCTGCCTTTGGCCATGCCTACCACCTCTTCTGCTCCTTCGGCCAAGTAGCCCAATTTCCACCAGCACCCTGCTGGCTAACAGTACTGGTGACGGTCATTGTTAACCAATTACTATAATATGGATGCGCTTTCCCTTGTCGCTCATTAATTACATCTCTACAGACTCCAGAAATCTCATCACTATTATAACCCCTGCTTTCAAACTCTACTGCAAGTTGTCGCAGACTGGATGTGAAATCAAGTTCTTCACAGGACAATCTAGAAATCCTGAAACCTTGACCTCTCATCACACGATGAAATGTGTGCCTTGGGTGCATGCTTTGTCAGTGCAGAAAGGCTGGACAGTAGCATGCTTTCCTATACAGTCTGGTAGACATAGAATTACCTGTCTTACTCACTTGAACATCCAAAAACTCAATGGAACTAGCTGAATGTTGAATGGTAAAGTAAAAAATTCCAATAGCTTTGTTCATCACCATCCCAAACAAGAAAAAGGTCATCGACAAAACTTCAGTAAAAACCTACATTGGGATTGTGTAGTTCAAACATAAAATGATGTTCCCATTCAGCAATCACAATATTGGCGTATGTGTTGGCACAGCTGGTGCCCATAGCCACACCAGCTAATTGCCAATAACACACGTCATGAAACATAAAAATGTTAGAATCCAGTACTATTTCCAACAACATACACAAAAAATCTATACAGGAAGAAGAAATCTTCCCTAACCTAAGCAGGTAGTTCTGCACCATATCCACTCCCTCAGTATTGGGGATGCAAGTGAACAGAGAAACTACATCCAATGTGGCCAATAGTTTAGCCCTGGAACAATCAGAAAATTTATTGTAGAGATCTCATAGAAATTGTTCTGTATCTTTTAATACTGCTAGACATCATTAAGGATGAGCGACAAGGGAAAGCGCATCCATATTATAGTAATTGGCCTAGATATGTGAATCAGAAGTCTTCTACACTTAATTATGTTCCTATGGTTTTGTCATATACACATGACATCTCCAGGATACAACATATTATAAAGAGGAATTGGCCAATTTTACTTACTGATACAGACACTACAGCTATTGTGGGATATAGACCCACATTTATATATAGAAATAAGAAAAATTTGAAACAATTACTATGTAACTATAATGCAGCTAGATTTGATGTTAGATCTATGAGAGGCACACAGAAATGTGCCCAATGTCAGTACATAGATGAATCTAGGTTGTATAGACATCCAGACACTGGACGTTTATGGGAATTGAGGACTTTAGCCAACTGTGATACAAAAAATGTGGTGTACTGTGCACATTGTAAACATTGTTTTCAATTCTATATAGAAAAACCAATAGACATCTCAGAGAGCATATCGGAGACCACATTTATTGTACTAGGAAGGGATTAGAATATAGTGCTTTGGCCAAACATACATTAAAAGAAGGAGCACAACATACATTCCTATTTCAAGTGTTACATGTTGTAAAGGAACATGTCAGGAAGGGCGATGTAGTAAGCAGGACTGAGATAATGGCACTCCAATGGGTATTGAGATTAGGTTCTCATAGGGACTATGGTTTAAGTGATAGTGTTCCCCTCAAACCAGTCCTGAAATCTAGAAGGGAGAATAAACGGAGATGAGAACAGCATACATTTCAGTCCTGATATTGTTATTTTTGGTGGAATGTTCTTGCAGTAAAATACATCCACTATTTACTTATTTATATGCATTACATCCTTTATATATATGTATATATATATATATATATATATATATATATATATATATATATATATATATAATGTATATATTTATTATATATTATATTATATTATATATATATATATAGATAGGTTCATAGGTTCATAGGTTGATACTAGGCTATCTGCCCTAGGGTATTTACAAGCCTAGCTAGAGTATGTTTGGCTTTCGCCACCCTTCTTAGATTAGTTGACTGTGCCTCTGTATAGTAGGTCACAGAAGATAGCCCATTTAACGTTAGTTTACCGTGCCTCTGTCTAGCAGTGACACAGAAGAGATCCCAGGGGTAAATTTATGATCTCCCATCCAAACGTCAAGATTCTTCTTGAAGAGAGTCATTGAGGGGCTCTGTCTGACATGGATTGGGATTTTGTTCCAGAGTGAGGGGAGCCTCTGGGATATGAATCTGTCCCTCCAGCATGTTCTATTTATTTCTGTGCTGAGGTTTAAGTCACTGGAGCGTGTAGTTCTGATGGATTTGGATTTCTTGAGGTGGAGCATGTCCATTAATTCTGGGTTTTATATATATATATATATATATATATATATATATATATATATATATATATTGTTATGTGGTTGACTATATATATATATATATATATATATATATATATATATATATATATATATATATATGTATAGGCTTGCATATTTTTATAATATTTTATTTTTTGAATTCATACAACATGTATTTATATATATATATATATATATATATATATATATATATATATATATATATATGGGTCTACCTGACATGGTCGACAAGCCATTTGATCGACTTTCATTTGGTCGACAACTCATTTGGTTGACAGGCAGATTTTCCCCCCTCCCCAATGTTGTGCAACCCTGGAGTTGATATATAGAGTTAGGGGGGGTGTGGGGGGCACAGCCCCCCACATAAAACTGCTTGTCGACCAAATGAATTATCGACCAAATGAAAGTCGATCAAATGGCTTGTCGACCATGTCGGGTAGACCCATATATATATATATATATATATATATATATATATATATATATATATATATATTCTTTATGTATATTTTTTATACATTTTAGTAGAGTTTATATATATATATTTTATGTATGCTTTTAATGTACGATTTATTTGAGGTTTTTGATAAACATTTTTTAGATAGCTGTCCTTTTAATTTTGATTGTAGTGAGATCTGTAGTGAGTTTTGATTGGTTAATAGATTTTTGAATTAGTTATATATATGTGATGTTAAGTATTGTAATGTTTTTTGGTCTGAAGAAGCAATATCTGTTGTGAAAGTGCTTACCGTTCTGATTAAAAATTTTACTGAACTGATACTGGACTGCCTGTTTCTTCTGCCTGAGTGTATATACATTTGTTTTTTTTATGTTTGCTTTGGGTGTTTTGACATGTAAATAACACATGAAGGAACACCTCAGTCACACTTGGATCAGCACATGCTCACCACCTGGCAACCCCCCCCCCCCAACTTACACTCTATACCCCTACACCAACTAGTGAAACTGACACCTCCTGTCCTGCCTCACATACAAATTCCAACATCCTACAATCCTTCCCTATTGCTCCCCTACAAATCATTCCAACAGGCTACTATACAGTTACAGTGCCCCCCCCCTACCTACCTACCTACTCCTTCACTATTCTCTTCTGCTCTACCACACAGGTATGGCATAACTAAACCTAACCCGAATACCTGAGTGTAACCTATCTAGAGCTGTTAAACTGGAATATAACTTCACCTTAAACTGACCTTTGTCAACAGTCATACCTGACATGTAAACCTGACCTAAGCATGTATAATACCAACATGTTAATGTGAACTAAGCATGAAGAATGTGGTAAGTAGCTATGTTAAGTCTGTTACTCTATATGAATGTGTACACCTCAGTAGTATGTGTAATGTGTAGCTGGGATTTACTGTGGAGCTCCACTCCCCAGGCCACCGCTGACAATGGAGAAGCATCCAGTCGGATTGTCCCGGACAGCAAATGTGAACTAAATACATGAAGTAGCATGGGGGTATGCGGCAGCAAGGGGAGTTATGCCTGTTTGGGCAGCAGTAAGCAATGCCCACACCGGTTAAACAATGTGGAGGCCAACTCAGTGTAAGACGCTGTAACCTGAGGTCATCAAAGCTGAGCCTCGCGCACACCAGTGCATATCCACCTACACTTCCTCTACAGTGCCTTAGGCACTCTGCAGCCAACAGCTCTCGTCTTGCCCAGTGACAAAATAATCCGCACTCCCAGGTTCCAACCCCCCCCACCCTGCACACTATAGTCTAAGTGAGTTACCACAAAGGCATGGCAGATACACATTCAGCTGCTGTTATCACAAACATATCATCCTGCACAGTCATTCAACAGTATAGGAAATGTATGTAAGTATGTAGATTAATACCAGCAAACGTGTGCACATTGCTCAATCACAGTATTCCAAGCAGTCTATGAGTATCAATGAACAGTGCCTGTCCAAACATACTGTGAGTACAGTAGTCTTGTATAATACTGAAGAGAGGAATGAAACACGGTGCACGCCGTGGGGGTGTGTGGGAGTGCTACATGCACAGAATGTCACACCTGGGGCGTTGGTTCAGCGGAACAGGAGATGAGGCTGGCCCGGTGTGTGAGCAAACTGCTGAGTCACAAACCCCTGACAGGATGCTACCAGTGGGAGAAACAGTGTAGACCAGCAAAGTCTACTCGTGACAAAACAACAGGTCCTTCCCTGGCGGGACAGACCATACTTTGTGGGTCATATAGATGTTTCCACCAGTATCAGATGAGGATCAAGGGAAGGTTTGAACATACATGGATTAAATGAATGAAGAGCCTGCAAAAGCTTGAGTCGAGACAGTATAATGGAGGAGTACCGACACGTGCAGATAGGGAAATATGTGGAGGTGTGGTATGGCTAGGCTAGCAAGTGGAGAATGGATGGATGCTGTGTACGTGGAGCTTCGGAGCCAGGGGAAGGAAACATGGGTATTACAATATGGTAGAAATATGCAAATGAAGCAGAATAGCAATAGTTTAGTGGGTAGAGCATCCGACCAATGAGCAGACATTCCCGGTTCGGATCCTACTGTAGCACAGTCTATTTTACGTGGCAAAGCACATTATAACCAATATTTTTGTTGCAAAATCCACTAAATAGCTGATATATATGAACTGGAGTACCGCAAGAAATGCACATGTGATGGATCAGTTTTAGACAGAATAAGACACTAGTAAGCAGGTGTAAGCACAAATAGGCAATAGTAGGCATATGTACACACTAGTAAGTGGGCGTAAGGCCTTACAACTGCTTTAGAGTCCCTTAATCACTCTGTATCCAACGGGCCTTTGTCAGCCCGGCAACAAAATAAGCAGCCATGCAGGTCATGAACCCAAGACCCTATACACCATAGTCCCAGTAGCTATTCACCAAGCCATAACAGATGTACAGAAGAATGGGGTAGCAGTAAACATGTCCTCACCACAGTACAACCAAACTGAACATGTGAAAGGCATCAGTATACAGTCATATGTGCCATGACTGACTACAGAACATACATATGTGAACTGGAGTACAGCAGTAAGTCCAGATGTGAGGTGTTAATGTAATAAAGTGTTGAAGTTCCCAGGACCCCATAAAGTTTCTGTACACGTGTCAAGGATACATGACACATATATAACAAGTGGCGAAGGGGAACTCAATGCCAAAAGGAAAATATCATGCAAATTTAATAATACGCATCGCTAAGTGTAGCACAACACTGGCTCCCAGACTACTGGCATGATACTATCAGTGGGAGAAACAGTGTCACCCTGCTAAGTCTACTCTTAAACAAACGCACGTCCGTCCCTGGCAGGACGACCCCAAACGTTTGCCAAAAAGAGTCCCTGGGGTAACATACCATGCCTCAAAAGTAAGCAAAGATGGTAACGTATGTTTGCAGACTACATGTGTGGGAAGCCTGAAGATCATGGGTTGAGACAACATATGCAAAGGGTCCCGAGAAGTGGAGAGTGGGCAATGTGTAGTGGTGTGGTTAGATTAGGCTGGAACCTGTAGGAAGGATGACTGATGTGGAGGGGGAATGGGGGGGAATGATGGGTAAGACATTATGGACCAAGGCATGCCTGGTTTGGATGAACCTGTTCTAATGGGACCGGCCATGGATGTCAGCAAGAAAGGGGGGGGGACACAGGGAAGCAACTGGGACATACCATTTCCCATGGCAAACCATGTTATGGGTAATATGTATGTTGCATAACCCATGGAATAACATATATATACATGAACTGGAGTACTGCGGCCACAAAATAACATATATATATATATATATATATATATATATATATATATATATATATATATATATATATATATATATATATATACGTAAACAAGAGTACTGCAGGAAATGCACATGTAAGGTGTCAGTATCATAATGCATACAGCAGTAATTAGGTTAAGCAGCAATAAGGTTTTGTAAGCATATGTCTGCACTAGTAAGCGAGTTTACATTTCCAGGCTCGGCAAATCTGACACATACTATCTATAGGCGTATGTAACTGGAGGTCTGTGTTTGCATGACAGTGAGCACTGCATTCACAAAGTAAGCAATGTCGATGCTAACCTGGTGTAACTGGCTATTAACTGCAGTTGGTGATGCATACCATTGTGCAAACACACTCACGACTGCTTACACATGCCTTAATCACCCTGCATACCACCTCCCATGTTCAACCCTGCAACATAATTGACAGCCATTGCACGACCCGAACCCAGGACCCTGCATACCACAATCATAGTGAATTAATACTACACCATGTCGGATATACAGACATCCCATGTATTCCCAGATATATCATGCAGCACAGTCAATCTGCATAAGGGGAAATGTACTAATATCACAACACTCAACCTCTTATTACAAACATTGTGGACACAGTGTGACAAAAGTAGGGTACATATCTGAACAAATGTGAAATATTGTTCATATACATGTAAAACATTGTTAGTTAAACAGTGATCTGTTGTAATACACATAATCTGAACAACATGATGTCTGTAACTGTAATGTATCTGCATTCCTGACTGACCAAATGCCTGACATCATCCACATCAATTGGCCAGACGAATGTGGGAAAGGCCAATATTGTGAGCCAATCATGCATGGACATATAGGCAGTTATAGAGCTGTAAATGTAGAGAGATACACAGGTACATATACATGTATGACTCACACATACATCATATCACATCAATGGCATATAGGTGGGTGGATAAATATGTCTACATATATTTAGATATAAATATATATATATATATATATATATATATATATATATAGAGAGAGAGAGAGAGAGAGAGAGTGATGTGAATTGTAGCACCAGATAGGAATAACAACTGGAACCCCCACCAAATAACTGTCCTTATGCACAGTTGATGGGGGTGGGGGCTCAAATAAGGGGGACCTGGTGATGACTGCTATGTTCCCCCCTCCACAGCCGTAAGAGATATGCTGTGCAATGCAATAACCAGCATATGCAGTTCTTGACCCGAAGACCCTCCGCAACAAAGCTACAGCAGTCTAACAGTAGGCCACTACAACTGTATAAAGTCAGGGCAATATCTGAAACATATCATCCAATCCAGTAATTCAACTGTACAGAGAATGTATACCATCATCTAGATGTATCTGCATGTAGCTATATTAATATCTACACTGCTACAACATATCTGTATATGTGTGTATATATATATATATATATATATATATATATATATATATATATATATATATATAGAGAGAGAGAGAGAGAGAGAAAGAGAGGCAGAGAGAGATGTATATATCTTGGAAAATATATATCTTGGAAAGTGAGAGGATGTTTGAGGAATGGAGAAAAAGTTTTTTGGTACTGATTTTTAAGAATAAGGGTGATGTGCAGAGCTGTAGTAACTAGAGGGATTAAACTGATCAGTCACAGCATGAAGTTATGGGAAAGAGTAGTGGAAGCTAGGTTAAGAAGGGACATGATGATTAGTGATCAGCAGTATGGTTTCATGCCAGGAAAGAGCACTACAGATGTGATGTTTGCTCTGATATTGTTGATGGAGAAGTACAGAGAAGGTCAGAAGGAGTTGCATTGTGTTTTTCTGGACTTAGAGAAAGCATATGACAGGGTGCCTAGAGAGGAGTTGTGGTATTGTATGAGGAAGTCGGGAGTGTCAGAGAAGTATATAAGAATGGTAAAGGATATGCGAGGGTAGTGTGACAGTGGTGAGGTCTCCGGTGGGAGTGACGGATGCGTTTAAGGAGGAGGTGGGATTACATCAAGGATCAGCTCTGAGCCCTTTCTTATTTGCAATGGTGATGGACAGGTTGACAGACGAGATCAGACAGGAGTCCCCGTGGACTATGATGTTTGCAGATGACATTGTGATCTGTAGTGAGAGTAGGGAACAGGTGGAGGAGACCCTGGAGAGCTGGAGATATGCTCGAGAGAGAAGAGGAATGAAGGTCAGCAGGACTAAGACAGAATATATGTGTGTGAATGAGAGGGAGGATAGAGGAATGGTGAGGCTGCAAGGAGTAGAGGTGGCAAAGGTGAATGAGTTTAAATACTTGGGATCAATAGTTCAGAGTAATGGAGAGTGTGGAAGAGAGGTGAAGAAGAGAGTACAGGACGGATGGAGTGGGTGGAGAAAAGTGTCAGGAGTAATTTGTGACATACGAGTACCTGTAAGAGTGAAAGGGAAGGTCTACAAGAGGGTAGTGAGACCAGCTATGTTATATGGGTTGGAGACAGTGGCATTGACAAAAAGGCAGGAGTTAGAAGATTTGCACTGGGTGTGACGAGGGTGGACAGGATTAGGAATAAGTATATTAGAGGGTCATCCCAGGCTGGAAGGTTTGGAGACAAAGCCAGAGAGGCAAGATTATGTTGGTCTGGACATGTGCTGATGAGGGAGTAGATTGGGAAAAAGATGTTAAGGATGAAGCTTCCAGGTAACAGGAAAAGAGGAAGCCCTAGATAAGGTTTATGGATGTGGTGAGAGAGGACATGCAGGTGGTTGGTGTGACAGAGTTAGATGCAGAGGACAGGAAGAAATGGAAACGGATGATTCACTTTGGCGACCCCTAATGGGAACAGCCGAAAGAAGATGATTTTATATATATATATATATATATATATATATATATATATATATATATATGTATATAGACATATATACATGCTAATGGCTACATCGACACATATGTGTCTACACCTATATGTCTACATATACACAGCATGTTACATATGTGTATACAGATATACAGCTATGTAGGTATATACCGACATAGTTACATATATGTCAGCAGATATATATATATATATATATATATATATATATATATCTGTATCAGTGCATATGGCTATCTGTCTGTACAGATCAATGGCAGATTGTCAAACACACATATGTCCACATGCAACATTACTGGGGTTGAGAGGCCCCACACACTATATTTCTTGTACAACTAGGAATCCTCCCTCCCATGGCCAAACACATCTGCCCCGCAATACACTACCAAATGTTGCAGATCCCGTAACCAGGACCTGACATGACATGGACACAGGAAGTTAAGAGTACAACATCCCACCTGTATGATGTCAGGCTGGTATTGTTGACATATGCAGTACAGTCTGCCTCCCATAGGTAGTGTAAGCTGTGGTAGCCAGCAACATCTCCAGGATACAGATATACAGACACAGATATACAGATACATATATACATATGTATATATATATATATATATATATATGTATGTATATATACACATGTATATGGATATACATGTGACTACACATACACACACAGATATATGTACAGTAGGATACATATGTAGCCGGTGCACACAATATGGAACAGCCACTATGCCTACAGCTAACTCCTGAACAACTGAACACTGTATGGGCCACCCATACAAATGACGACCGTTGCCAGCAACATATACCCACAGAGAGATCATTGGGAAAACTCCACACACAGGTTTTCAGAAATGGAATACCTTTCATTGTGTACTATTACCATTCTACATGCCATGTCATATAGCTGTTCAGACAGTGGCATCCATATAAACAGAGGAATGCAACCGTGAAACAGTTATACTAATGCAGTAGTCTGGAAAGGTTCACAACCGTCGCTGTCCAGGCCAAGTCCTTAGATTTTATAGTAGTGAGGTCTGACTGGGCCACAGGATACCAAACGATCAACAGTGTGTAATGCAGGTGTATAGTTCAGCAGCCGCTATCTACACTCTGTACAACAGCAGTGGGTGGTAAAGACATCATGTGACCACATGGGTCGTAACTGTGACATAACAAGGCATAACTGACACAATCACATGCACACTGACAAACAGAACAGTCTGTCTGGCAGGTGGCAGTAGGCTTGCAGTAACCGAATATATGTACATGCTATACATATAGGTGAAGTATATGGCACTTTACATCCAGATACCTTATAGCAGCTCACCCCTGATACCCACACATATTTACCAGCCTATGTCATTTATGGTGCCCCCCCTCCAGACTCAATAATACAGGGCCATATACCACTGTTACATACACTAGCCTCTGGAGTGCATAAGACCACACACATATTGTGTAGGTGACGCCCACACATATATGGCCCCAGCCCCACCATATGTGTGAAGGATACAACAGATGTGGGCTAATGGCAGCAATGGCATTGTGATATACTCACAGCCCACTACGGACCACCCTCCCCCCCACAGCATGTCATATGTGCAAAGCTTGATATGTAGGTCATGTACTGATAGCACTCCACACACACACTGCCAGTGGGATACCAGACACAGGAACTGTGTGGTGGACAGACAACACATGTTATGCACATCTCTGGCCACCAGAATGATAGGCTCACAGTTGAAGGCTATGCAGACAGACTGCATTCCAAGGTAAAGTATTATGTACACACACACCCTGTAACACCAGTACTATACAAAGCATAACACAACTCTACTCACACTCTGTCTGTAGTTCCTGAACCTCCTACACATATGTAGCTGCCCTGAGTGTGCCGGTTCTCCTGTAAGAGGTATTGCTACCTGCTGTCTGTAACACTGATGCCCACACACACGTAGGACTGTACAAACATCCACAGAATGTCCAGGTGATGTCATCAAATATAACCCCTACTATACATAATATGTGGGGCGGTCTGATATCTCATTGGCATGTTAGCGGATATGATGACACTAATTATGGTGTACAGTACATACGCACCATGTCATGCACAACATGTGTACACAGGTTGGCAGAGTTGTGGCTGGCAGCACATACACAGGGCCAATAATGACATGTTGCTGTGATAATGTCATACATTTACTGTTGTAACAGGGTTTGTGGCAACATATGTCCTATGAGGGATAATACGCCAGTAACTGTCACAGCTTTCACCATCTGCAGACTGCAATCCTCACACTACCGTCTGCAGTCCACACAGTCGTATCCACAAAATCAACAACCTGTGCATAAACATGTATGTCATCTGATGGATTGCCAACTGGGGCACAGATAAATCCCACAAGGTAAGAATTGTGGTCTCCCTGTTGGACTGTAAGCTGGTAACAACTGCTGTCCCCCATGGCTCAGTCCTGGGACCCCTCCTGTCTGGTGTATACTTTTCAGAAATACAGTCAAACACACGAGGGCTATGGTTAGCAAAGTTTGTGGATGACTGCAAAAAGGTTGTCATAATCGATGTTTGGGACAACAAAGACATCCTTAAAAAAGGTCTCAGTCAGACAGATGTGGTGTCAAAATTATGGCCTCGAGCTACAGTCATACAAATACCACATAGGTGCAAGACCCTAAATATGGAGGTAATAATAAGGGATCTATGGACACATGTGGATAGCCATCTCTTCTTCCAGAAACACATTCACAAAGTGGTTAGAAAATCATGCTATGTGTTCCCACAAATTGCCAAGGTCTTTGCATGTAGGTCAAAGGAGGTTCCCTCTACTCATCAGTCATCAGACCTATCAGAGAGTATCATGGCACACTTGCGATGAATCTGACTAGGCACCTTCAACAGCTGGAAAGACCACTGAAGTACTTCAACAAGAGGATTACTGGCCTCAAACAGTTGCCCCATGCAACAAGACTGAATTTAACTCAATCTGTACTCTGTTGCATACTGTCTACTCAGGTGATCTCTGCCCAACAGACAGGTCCATGATCAATGCAGAACTGATGTACAAGCTCTATCTGAAGTAAACCCAAGCTCACTGTGCCACATGCTCTAGGGATATCATCATCACAACAATAAATAGAACATGTTGGAGGGATACATTACTAACTCACACACTTCCCTTGCTTTGGAACAGGCTCCCAACCTACATTAAGCTGAGTCCCTCACTGACACTCTTCCAGAGGAGACTTGATGAGTGTATGTGAAACTGAACTGTCACACCATGGATCACTTCATCAGCTCTACTACATAGAGGAGTAGAGAACTAACCCCATGTGTGGTGATAGCTGCACACTCTGGCCATACTAATATATGCCTTCAGGCAGATAGCATATTACCTACCTATGTACCTATATATATGTAGGGGAACACAGTATAATAAGCCAAAGATGGATGGGCAGAGATGTGTGTAAGAGGGTGACCATGACAGGGAGCCATCCAGGACTGTCCCACCCAGCACACATCCCAATGGCACAAAAGACATGAGGTGCACATCTCACCCACTGTACATAATAGCCACCAGTATCTGTAAGCATTACAGTGTATGTGGTGTATGTGCCTGCTGTACAACATGACTGTACAATGAAGTACACATCTACTATCTGTAGACATGTAACTGTCACATAGGTTCATAGGTATGTAGTAGACTATCTTCACAAATGCATATATTAGCTAGGCAAGTTGCGCAGCTTTCACCACCCCATTGGGTAGTCTCCTAAGCCCTAGTTCTAATAGTTAGTACCCTAAGCCCTTTCTAGTGGGGCTGCTGCCTGGCGTGAATTGTCTGTTTCCCATCCACTCATCAAGGTTCCTATTGAAGAGTGTCAGTGAGGGGCTCTGTCTGATGTACATTGGGACTCTGTTCCACAGTAAGGCAAGCGTCTGGGATGGTACTCTATCCCACCAGCATGTTGTATTTATTGTTGTGGTGAGGTTCATATCCCTGGAGTGTGTAGTGTGACTCAATTTTGTTATCCGTATATGGAGCATGTTCAACAGTTATGTGTTGGACATGGCTCTGTATGTTAGGCAGAGTGTGCCTCTGAGTAGGTGGTATGCAATGGAGAACAGATTTAGTTTTATCAGTTGTGTTGCACAACACAGCTGTTTGAGGCCAGTAATCCTCTTGGTGAGGTACCTCTGCGGTCTCTCCAGCTGCTGGATATGCTTAGTCGAGTACATCCAAAATGGTGCATTGTACTCAATGATGGGTCTGATGACTTAAGAGTAGAGGGCCACCACTACCTCTTTTGATCCTGATACAAACCCTTTGTTTATTAGGTGGGCCACATAGGATTTCCTAATCACTTTGGCAACATGGTTGTCAAAGGAAAGATGGCTATCTACTTGTGTCCCCAGATCCCTTATTACCTTGTCAGTTTTTAGGGGGTAACAGCTATGTGGTAGTTTGTGGGTACTTTGTTTTCCCCAAAGAAGATTACTATGCATTCTTTCATATTGAGCTTGAGGCCATGATTCTGACACCACACACCTGACTCATAGAGTCCCTTTTGGAGAATATTTGTGTCATCTGGGGAATCTATTATGGCAAACACTTTACAGTTCCCAGCAAAATTAGTCAACCACAACCCTCCTGTGTTGGCATGTACTTTTGAGAAGTCTATACCAGCCAGGAGGGACCCCAGGACTGAACCCTGGGGTACACCAGTTGTTACCAGTGTAGAATCTGACATGTAGCCAGCAACTCCTAATTTGTGAGATCTATCTGTGAGCCAGTTTGCAATCCATCTTGTGATGTATGGATTCATGCCCAGGTTGGTGACTTCATCTATGATACCTGACTGGGGAATGGTGTCAAAGGCCTTAGCGAGGTATAGGTAGGCTGTGTGGAGCTCCTTTCAATCATCTGTAGCCTGGGTAACTGTCTCAAAGAAATCCACCCAATTCAGGAGGCGTGATCTGCATTTGACGAAGCCAAACTGGGCGTGCTCAACTGTGTGAAGGTTCCTAATATCTTTATTGTTGACTTCCATTATGATTGGCTCTATTGCCTTGTAGATCAGACTCGTCAGGCTCATAGAGCATGAATGCCATGGGTCTTTTGTGGCCCCACCCCTGTGGAGTGGGAAGAACATTGCTGTGCAACATTCTATGGGTATATAGGTTCATAGGTTCATAGGTAGGTACTAGGCTATCTGCCCTAGGGCATTTTTAAGCCTGGCCAGAGTGTGTCGGCTTTCACCACCCCATTGATTAATTAACTGAGCCTCTGTCAAGCAGAGCCAATGAAGTGATCCCAGGGGTGTATTTTCTGTTACCCATCCACTCGTCAAGGCTTCTCTTGAAGAGTGTTAGTGAGGGGTTCTGCCTAATGAAGTTAGGAATTTTGTTCCAAAGCATGGGGAGTCTCTGTGACAGAAATCTACCCCTCCAGAATGTTCTATTTATTGTTGTGCGAGGTTTAGCTCACTAGAGCACGTGGCTCACAGTGACTTGGATTTCTTTAGGTGGAGCATGTCCATCAATTCTGAGTTGGACATGGCTTTGTAAGTCAGGCAGAGATCACCTCTGAGTAAGCAATATGCCACTGAGTACAGCTGGAGTTTTTTCAGTCAGGCTGCATAGGACATATGTTTGAGGCCAGTAATCCTCTTGGTGAGGTGCTTTTGTGGTCTTTCCAGCTGTTGGAAGTGTCTTGTGAGGTACATCCCAAATGGGGCATTGTACTCTATGATGGGTCTGATGAGTGATGAGTAGAGGGGCACTATAACCTCTTTATTTCTAGATGTGAACCCCTTAGTAATTAGATGGGCCACATAGAAGGATTTCCTAGCTACTTTGGCAATATGATTGTCAAAGGAGAGATTGCTATCTTCCTGGGTCCCCAGATTTCATATTACCTCTTCTGTATTAAGGGGGCTGCCGCCTATGTGGTAATTCGTGGGTGTTTTGTTTTTCCCAAACAGAATGACTATGCATTTTTTGGCATTTAGCTTGAGGCATGACTTTGACACCAAGTGTCTATCTCAGTAAGGCCTTTTTTGAAGGATGTCCGTGTCAGCCGGAGAGTCAATTATGGCTCCCAGTTTGCAGTCATCAGTGAACTTGGTTAGCCATAGTCCTCCTGTGTTTGCCTGTACTTCTGAGAAATATATGCCGAACAGTAGAGGTCCCAGAACTGAGCCCTGTGGGACACCACTTGTGACTGATTTAGAGTCGGACCTGGAGCCCGCTATTCTTACCGTGTGAGTTCTGTCTGTAAGCCAGTTGGCAACCCATCTTGTGACGTAGGGGTTTATGTTCAGGCTGGTGAGTTTTTCTGTAATACTCGAGTGGGGAATGGTGTTGAAAGCCTTGGCGAGGTCAAGGTAGGTTGTGTGAACAACCTTTGCCTCATCTATGGCCTTGGTGACTGTCTCGAAGAAGTCAGCCAGGTTTAGTAGGCATGATCTGCCCTTAACAAAGCCAAACTAGGTCAGGTCAAGTATTTGCAGGTTCCCAATGTCTTTGTTAATGAGTTCCATGATGATGCGCTCCATAGCTTTGCAGACCAGGCTAGTCAGGCTTATGGGGCAATAGTTTCCTGGGTCAGTTGTGTCCCCTCCTTTGTGGAGTGGAATAACCATTGCTGTGTACATTCTATGGGCACGTAGCCTGTGGAGAGGCTGAAGTTGAATAGCGTGTTTAGGTGGGGGGTTAGTTCTTTCTGTAGTTTGTGCAAGATGCAGCCTGGGACACCATCTGACCCCATTGATGCTGTGTTTTTGGCATTTGAAAGGGCTGTTTTCACCTATGATTCTGTGATTTCTGGGACACTACACTTTTCCGGTATTGTTGTGGGCCCTTTTGAAGGTGAGAGGGAGGTGAAGTTTGCAATGAATCTATCTGCCAGGATGTTGGCAATATCAGTAGGTTCAGTATATTTTGTGCTATTTTGCACTAGCTCAGAGCATATCTGCGAGTTGCCACTTAGATTCCTGACATAGCTAAAGAAGGCTTTGTGGTTATCTTTCGAATCCTTGGCTATTTTTCCTTTCATGTTAGCCTTGGATGATTTTATGAGGGACCTTAGTTTCTTACTGATACTGATCAGGTATGTCTTTCCTTCTTGGGATTTGCTTTTTTTCCTGAACTAGTTTCCTCCTTCTGTTGTGTAACCTGTTTATGACAGGGGTCCACCAGACTGGTTTCCTTCTCTTAGGGGAGTGAGTCTTGGTCTTGCTAGGGATGGCACAATCCATGCATCCTTGTAGGTGTTCATAGAGTGCAATTGTAAAGGATTCTGCATCTTGGGTAGTGCTATCCTTTAGCGTGGGGGGCTGTGAAACTTACCAGCTCTGCCTTAAGTAAGGTGAAGTTTGCTTTAGAAAAGTTTTTCACTGTGGTTTCCTTGGTTGTGGGTGGTGGTGGGGTGTGGACATCCAGAGTGATTAGTTTATGGTCATGATCTAACCAGCGACGGGTTGACCTCCAGTACGGAACACCTGTCGCCCATTTTGGTGATGACCGGGTCCAATATGTTGTGGCCTGTGGTATGGGAGTTTACCAGCTGACCCAGGGCTTTTGAGCTGATAAATTCCAGGAAGCGCTGAGCCTGGGAGTTTGTACTCAAGTAGTTTTCCCAGTTAATGGTAGGGTAATTGAAATCGCCCAATATCAGGGTGTTTGGTAGGACCTTCATGTTTTCCAGTGTCTCTAGAAAGGCGGAGTGGTTGTCCTGGGTCAAGGAGGGTGATCTGTAGCAGGCCACAATTTGCATTGCAGATTTGCCCAATGTTAGTTGCACATGGATGATCTCAGAGGTATCATGCTGTGCCACTAACCTGAAGGTGTGAGTATTCTTGATGAATATGGATACGCCCCCTCCTATTGTGTTTTGGTCCATGTTCTGTGGCTGAAATGTGTGGTAAGAGTTGTAGCCCAGTAGTGCTGGAGTGCTCTTTGGAGCCTTGAACCAGATTTCAGTTACTGCACAGATGTCACCATTCTCCATACTTAGGAGTGCTTCAAGCACGTGCATTTTGAGATTTAAACTCCTGGCGTTGAGTAGCATAACCCTCATTTTTTACTTGTGCTGTTTATGGTGGTGGGTTTGAATTCTGAGCCTTGCCTAAAAAAGGCACTATGGGGACAGCAAGAGCCTTGGCCAGTATTCAAAAGCCAAGGGGTGACAGGTGCAAGCCATCTCTGGCGAAGCAACGTGGCTTGTCGAGCATGTCATCCCAGGCTGACAGAGACTGGATCCCCTTTGAATGACACCAGAAGCTTAGCCAATTGTTGAAATTGATCATTTTTTCTTAATACTGAGGTATCATTCTTGTTGAGGGCAGGATGCTACTCAGGGGCAGGGTCATACCCGCCTGGGCTATATGATCAGAGAGCTCTTCCAGGTCTCTTTTCATGTAGTCCAGGGAGGTACATTTCAGGTCATTCACACCAACATGAACAATGACAGAGTCATATTTGTACTTGTTCTGGAGTGACCTGAGTGCTTGTGTTATGTGGCGGATTCTGGCTCCCGAGAGGCAGCTAACCGTAACCTTCTCCTGTCCAGCCTAGTGAGTGGGGAGTCAGTGTGCCTGACTATTGACTCACCTATTACTAGTGTGTTAGGTATGTTATTTCGCCTTAAGGGCTGTGATTGTGCAGCACACTGATTTTGTGTTTTATGTGTTGTCTGGTTTGTGATGGGAGGTGCAGGTTTTGTGGGTGTCTGCTTTGGAGCTCTCTGATGCTTTTGCAGGTTTTTATTTAGAGCCTCCGAGTACGATTTTGTGTATTTATGTATATTTTTTTCCAGTGCTGGTTTAGTAGGTCTATGTGAGGCTGGAGGTGTGGTGCAAGTGTTAACCTTCTCCTCATGACTGTCTGTTCCAGTCTTGGGTTGAGAGACCTTAGCCTCCAGTTTGGCTGTATAACTGCATCTCTCACAATCATCATTAGTGTTTTGTGGTAGGAGGAGAGGGTTGTCTGTGTACATGAGGCAGTTGTAACATTGCCTCAGGATACCCATATTCACCAGCTGGACTGGAGAGAACACCTGAAGTTGCCCTTTGGTCATGCCTGAACAGTAGGGTGAGCTGCTTAGTCACTTGGTTGGTGAGGGGTGGATAAAGAGCCTTGCCCTGCTGGGGCAGTCAAGTGTCGGGGTATATTATTGCTTGCTATTACATCTGAGCACGTGCTGGACTGTAGGATGCTTTTTGAATGCTTAGGTTGAGAGATAGACTAGTTTCAAGTAAAAAACTGAAGAGGTGACTTAGTACAGCTGGGAATAATTTAAACCTAGCTAACCAGTGCTGCCCGGTGCACAAAACCATGCAAACACGGTTTTTAAACTACTAACTTCTTGGCTGGAACCACTCCTCCAGGGACAATGGCTGCTCAAAGTTCCCCTCTCTCACAGGTGAACAGAGAAACTTCCCTCTATCCAAGTAAGGTATGGGCAACTCAGAAACTTGTAACACAACCCTGAATTCAGCACTAGCCTGAAAACTGGACTGTACTAGCTTAGAAAGCTGGGAAACAAGAACTTTTTATTTTGAAAAGATAAGGCAAAAACAGTAAAAAGTGCACTTAAAATAGCTTTAAATGACTACAAGTGATCAGAAAAGGCTATTGCACGTTAGTGTGTAGCCTACAACAGTTAAACAATTTATTTAAACAAAAAACAACTTTTTAAAAGTGCAGGCAGTCAAATAAGTACACTATGTGAAAAAAAAAATAAGCTTTTAAATCACGAGTGCTGGAAAAATCAGCGTTTTGGCGGAAAAGAGTTAAGTACAGCAAGAAAATACAGAAAACTGATAATCACTCCAAAGTCTCTCTTTTAAGCTAGAAGGCTTGTATCAGTTTAAGGCTTTCTAGTTCTTTCCAGTAGGTTAGTTACAGGAAAGATGGGAAACAAGTGCAGGTGTGGTCCTGCAGAGAGGATGTAAAAAGAGGTGTAGGTATCCTTGATGAATATGGATACATCCCCACCCTATGTGGTATGATCCAGGTTCTGATGCTGGAAGGTATTGAATGAGTAGTATCCTGGTAGTGCTGGTGTGCTCTCTGGAGCCTTAAACTAGGTTTCTGTTACTGCACAGATATCAATATTCTCCATATTGAGAAGTGCCTCGAGTGTGTGCATTTGGAGGGTGAGACCTCTGGCAATGAGTAGCATTTAGCTCACTTTGTGGTTATTTGTGTTGGTTACGGGGTTTGGTTTGTCCTGAGTGACCAGTGTTCCACACCTGAAGTCAATACCTCATTGGTCCGATCTGACCATAAGCTAATTACCCTACATATCCACATCCTGCCCCCACCCCCATTAAGGAAACCATGTTAAAAAATTTCTCCAAAGCCAACTTCATGCTTTTTAAGACAGAAGTGGTGAACTTCATGACACCCATGCAGATGGACAATACAGTTACGACTACTGAATCCTACACAATTACACTTTATAAGCACTTACATGAGTGCATGGATCATGCTATCCCAAACAGAACTAAGACGCTATCCTCCAAGAAAAGGAAGCCAATCTGGTGGTCCCCTGCCATAAACAAACTGTACAACAGAAGGAAGAAACTGTTGCAAAAGATGGTAAAATTCCATGAGTGGGGGAGCTCCCTGGTCAGCCTCAGTAAGAAGCTGCGATCCCTGATAAAATCCTCCAAAGCTAGTTACGAAAAAAAATCGCCACTGATTCTAAAGACAACCACAAAGCATTCTATAGCTATGTCAAGAATCTCAATGGCAACACTCAGATCTGCTCTGAGTTACAGCACAATGGCACTAAATATACAGACCCAACTGATATTGCCAACATCCTGGCAGATAGGTTCAGTGCTAACTTTACCCCCCCCTCACCCACGAAAGAGCCCATCTCAATACCGGAAGAATGCAAAGTTTCTGTCATCATGGCAGTACAGGTAAAAGCCACACTCTCCAAAGCCAGGAACACAGCATCCATGGGACCAGACAACATCCCAGGCTGCATTCTACATGAACTACAGAACAAACTGGCACCACACCTAAGTACCATGTTCAATCATAGCCTTACCTCAGGCTTTCTGCCTGCTGAATGGTGCACAGTGATGGTTATCCCACTACACAAGGGGGGAGCCACCACGGACCCCGGGAACTAGTACCCCATTAGACTGATGAGCCTGGTCTGCAAGGCCATGGAATGTATCATCATGGAACTTATAAACAAAGACATTGGTAATCTTCAAACTCTGGACCCCAACCAGTTCGGGTTTGTAAAAGGCAGATCATGCCTCCTAAACCTATCTCTGAAGCAGTCACCAAAGTCGTAGACAAGGGTAAGGTGGTTCACACAGCCTATCTAGATCTTGCCATGGCTTTCGACACCATCCCAACCTCTGGAATTATACATAAACTCACTAAACTAGGTATAAATCCCTATGTCACAAGATGGGTTGCCAACTGGCTCACTGACAGAACCCACACTTTGAATGTAGCAGACTCCAAATCCGACTTCAGACCAGTGACAAGTGGAGTACCACAGGGTTCAGTCCTGTGTCCTGTCTTGTTTGGTATCTACTTCCCTAAAGTACAGGCTAACACAGAAGGTCTTTGGCTAATGAAGTTTGCAGATGACTGCAAACTAGGAGCCATAATCAAATCTCCCAACGATGTGGACATCCTACAAAAGGGCCTCACTGAGACAGATGCTTGGTGTCAAAGCCATGACCTCAAGCTCAATGCCAAAAAGTGAATTGTCATCTCCTTTGGTACAAACTCTGTACCCATGAACTACAACATAGGCATTAGTATACTTAACACCAAAAGTGTGATAAGGGACCTTGGGACACAGTTGGACAGTAAGTAGTCCCTCCTTTGATAATCACATTGCCACAGTAGTCAGGAAATCCTTCTACGTGGCACACCTCATCACAAAAGGTTTCTCATGCAGAAAAAAAGAGGTAATTGTTCCCCTCTACTCATCACTCATTAGATCCATTATAGAGTACAATGCCCCTTTTGGTATGTACCTCACAAGACATCTACAACAACTGGAAAGGCCACAGAAATACCTCACAAAGAGGATTACCAGCCCCAAACACATGCCCTACACAGACTGTCTCAAAACACTCCAGCTTTACTCTGTCACATATCGCCTACTCAGAGGTGATCTCTGCCTAACATACAAAGCTATGTCAAACCCAGAGCTGTTGGACATGCTCCACTTAAAGAAATCCCAATCCCTCCGAGCTACACGCTCTAGGGACCTAAACCTTGTCATCACAATAAACAGAACATGCCAGAGGGATAGATTCCTGTCCCAGAGACTTCTCATACTCCGGAATAAACTACCTGCCTATATCAAACAAAGCTCCTCATTAGCACTCTTCAAGAAAAATTTTGATGATTGGATGGGAAATAGGAAATTCACCCCAGGGATCACTTCTGTGTCTCTGCTCAACAGTGGCACAGGAAAATAAATTTCTTGGGTGACAAAAGCCAGGGTACCTTTTTGGCTGGGCATGTATAGGCCCCAGGGCCGATAGCCTAGTACCTACCTATGAACCTATGAACCTTTGAGCTTTGCCTAAAAAAGGTAATATGGGGACAGCAAGAGCCTTGGCCAGTATTCAGAAGCATAGGGGCGACAGGTGCAAACCATCTGTCGCGAAGCAATGAGGCTTGTCTATCATGTCATCACAGGCAGACAGAGATTGGATCCCCTTTGAATGACACCAGAAGCTCAGCCAATTGTTGGAGTTTGTCATCTTTCTGTTATATTGCAGTATCATGTAGGTGAAGGTAAGATGCTACTCAAGGTCAGGGTCATACCAGCCTGGGCTACATGATCATACAGCTACTATATATCTCTTGTCATGTTGTCCTGGGAGGTATATCTCAGATCATTCACACTGACATGTACAAAGACCGCATCATATATGTGCCTGTTTTGGAGTGATGTAAGTGCTTGTGTTATGTGGTGGATCATAGCACCTGACAGACAAGTGACAGTGACCTTCCCCTTGTCCAGCCAAGTGAGTGGAACATCTGTGTGCCTGACTATAAAGTCACCTATTACTAGTGTGTTGGGTATGTTGTTTTGCCTTAGGGCCTGTTGTGAGGCACACTGCTTTGGTGTATTATGTGTTTTCTGGCGTGTGCTTGGAGGTGCATATTGCTTGCTTGTCTGCTTAGGAGGACACTCTCTCTTTTTCAGATTATTATTTGTATTCTCCGAGTAAGATAATGTGTATTTATGTGTGTGTTTTGCTGGTGCTTATATTGTAGGTCTATGTGAGACTGTTGGTGTTGTGGTTGTATGACCCTACTCCTCTTGACTGTATTATCCAGTATTGGGTTGACAGAGCTTAGCCACTGGTTTGACCCTGTGTGTGCCAGCATGTGGTGCATCAACCCATATATGATATGGTCATGGCCTATGCATACAATACACTCACAATACACCTAGTATGGTAAGCCTGCTGAGGTTAGCAAATGTGAAAAAAACCTTTGGGCAAACTGTCAGCAAGTAATGTCTGTATTGCACCCTGTAACTCCATATTGCTTGCTGAAGTGTAAAGACGTACTTAGTTTGGATTAAGAACCCCGCACTTGCCAACTCTGTGCGTGTGTGTGTGTGTGTGTGTGTGTGTGTGTGTGTGTGTGTGTGTGTGTGTGTGTGTGTGTGTGTGTATCTCTCTGTCTCTCCGTGGGGAGAGAGCAACCTTTTTGGAGACTACTCACACCCCTTTAAAGTGGTATACTTATCTTTGTCAAGTCTGATGATGTCACCATCCTAGAAATATACCCGTGGAAAGGTGAAATCCCAATAATAGGTATAGCATGTTGTGTAAATGTGTACTGCTGTAGTATCATAATGTAGTTAGGTAGGGGTTTGAATCCTGCATTTGCCAACTGTGTGTGTCTCCTTGGGTAGTAGCAACCTTTTTGGAGACTACTCACACTCCTTAAAAGTGGTATACTCATCTTTGTCAAGTCTGATGATGTCACCATCCTACAAATATACCTGTGGAAAGGTGAAATACCAGTAATGTGTATAGCATGTCGTGTAACTGCGTACTGCTGTAGTATCATAATGTAGTTAGGTAGGGGTTTGAATCCTGCACTATCCAACTGTGTGTGTGTCTCTGTGGGGAGGAGCAACCTGTTTTGAGAATACTCACACCCCTTAAAAGTGGTATACTCATCTTTGTCAAGTCTGATGATGTCACCATCCTACAAATATACCTGTGGAAAGGAAAAATCCCAATAATGTGTATAGCATGTTGTGTGACTGCATACTGCTGTAGTATCATAATGTACTTAGGAAGGAGTTTGAATCTCACACTTGCTGACTGTGTGTGTTCCAGGTGTGTGAGAGTGTGTGACACCATTGGGCAATGTGGAGTGGGTTTTGATTTTTCTAGTGTATGACATATCACAATGACAACTGTATGTGCATTACACATGTAAGGTAGCTGTGGGGCAAAGCCATATACATACATGTGTCCTCAATTATTTCATAGGTGGGTACTCTGCTTTCTCCATGAACGCATCTGTTATCTTTGCCAGAGCGTGCTGGCGCTTTCCAGATCTTAGGTCACTTCTGTATGCTTGTGACAAGCTTAGCCACTGCAGTGATCCCTGGGCTACGTCTTCTGTTTCACATCCACTCATCACGGTTTCTATTGAAGAGTGTGAGTGAGGGTTTATTTATTTATTTTATTTTATTTATTTATATTTGTTGACCAGCAGTGTCCGACTGGACATAGGTCCATTTTCAGTGGAGGCCCGGGGAGAAAAGCTCCACAGTTAAAATAAACAGACAGTAGTTACATTGGATTACATAGTGATTAACAATTTACATAGCAATTACTTACAACATATTTACAGATGAAGAACATAGTATATCAGTAGACAACTAGAATCTTTATCTGTGAAGTACATAACAGATATTAACAAATGTTACAATAAGAAGTTCCTGCTGTATAATAAGTACTAGGCTTATGAGCATCTGAGCTTGCTATAATCAAAGTAGTTAGTGGAGTGGAAAGAAAGGTAGTGGTTGGATGGGGTGGTTGATATTAGAGTGGGAGTTGCAAGGGCATAGCCAGCATGTTTTAGGTGTGCTTTTAGTAAAGTTTTGAAGTGGGTGCATGATGGCATGGAGGTAATCGTGGGTGGGAGGGAGTTTCATAATTTGGCTATGGTGCAAGAGAATAGTGCTTCACCAGCAGAGTCATTGACTTTAGTGATCTGCAAGTGATTTTTGTTGCTGGATCTTAGTGGTCTGGTGGTGCGATAGGGTTGGAGTAGATTCTGGAGGGATGGGACATTTAGTGGATGGTTTACTAGTTTGTGGGATAGTGAGAGTTGATACCACTGAAGGAGGTGAGGGAGTTCAAGCCAGCCCAGTTCAGCAAGTGAGAGACAGTGGTGACTACAGTAGGATGCCCCTGTGGTGAATTTGGCGATTTTGCTGTAGCAGGTCTCTAGCTTGTTTAGATCGCATTGCCTTAGGTTGGTATATATTGGAGAGGCATAAAGTAGGGTAGAGATAAGGTGGGAATTTACTATTGAAATCTTTGCTGCTTTGGTGAGAAGTTGCTTATTTCTGTATAACGCTCCTAGTTTTTTGTGGACTTTTTTATGGTCATGGATATGTGAATGTCAAATTTTAGTTTATTGTCTATTTCCACTCCTAGACAATTTGGTGTGTTCAGTTTGGTATATAGTGAGAGTTGTTCTGAGTATGCTTGGTGGGTTGGAAGATGAGTAGTTTAGTTTTGCTTGAGGTATATTTGAATCTTGTTACCCTTCGGGAAAAACAAGGTTACCCCTAGCTACCAAATAGGTGGCAATCCACTGAGCACAGAAGAAGTTATCAGGGACCTGGGGACCCAGGTTGATAGTAGTCTGTCATTCGACACCCATGTAGCTAAAGTAGTTAGGAAGTCCTTCTACATTGCCCACCTTATCATGAAGGGATTCTCATCTAGATCAAGGGAGGTCATAGTCTCCCTTTACTCATCACTCATCAGACCAATGATTGAGTACAATGCCCCATTCGGAATGTATCTGACCCGACACTTGCAGCAGCTGGAGAGGCCACAAAGGTTCCTCACCAAAAGGATAAAGGGTCTCAAAATCTGTCCTATGCTGCCCGACTGAAAGAACTCCAGCTCTATTCAGTCGCCACCGCTTGCTCAGAGGTGACCTTTGCCTAACATACAAGGCCATGTCAAACCCAGATTTGATGAATATGCTTCACCTCAAAAATCTAGATCCATCAGAGCCACAAGGGCGGCTATTAATAGGACGTGCTGGAGGGATAGATTCATCACCCAAAGACTCCCTATGCTGTGGAACAAAATCCCGGTACATGTGAGGCAGAGCACCTCGCTGGCCTTGTTCAAGAGAAATCTTGACCAATGGATGGGAGATCGCAGATATACCCCAGGAATTACCTCAGTGTCACTGTTCGACAGAGGCACAGCAAAATAATGGGTATAGTTCCCCATACTAAAGGGGTGGCGCAAGCCACAAAACAATGGGCTAGGCTTATAAATGCCCTCGGGCAGATAGCCTAGTATGAACCTATGAACCTCTGAAACCTAAGCAAAGTCTGGCAAAGATGACTAATTATAGGTGTGCAACAACCTCTGTGGATCTGCATGCAAACTCTTTATTTCTTATGTGCTCCACAGAGGGATTTCCAAAACCCTTTGGTAATATGATTATCAAAGGATAGATGACTAAACACATGGCTCTATGTATACATTAGTACCTGTTCCACATTTTGGGGGCTACTACCTATGTTGTACTCTGCGGATACTTTGTTTTCTAAAAGTGGATAACTATGCTTGCTTTGGCTTATAGCTTTACAGCATGAGTTTGATACCAGGTATCTGTCTCTATGATACCCTTTTCGAGGATGTGTGTGTCATCCGGAGAATAAAGTATAGCCCACAGTATGCATTTTCATCAAACGTGGGCAGACATAACCCTACTCTTTTTTTGATCATTCCCCAGGTACAAGGTCTGGAAATGTTCAGTAGGAGTTTGGACAAACATAGTGGTTTCCATACTGTTAAATGTAGTGTGATAGTAGATCTTATGGAAATGGTTTTGTCTAACAATTTTGTTGGATTTGAAGGGGAACTATTTAGACAAGTGGCAGGAGTTGCCATGGGTGCTAGGTGTGCGCCAATCTATGCCAACTTGGTATTGGCGGAATGGGAGATGGAGAAGGTGTTCCCTACTGAGTATATGAAACAGGTAACACTTTATTTGCGTTACCTTGATGATATACTAATTTTTTGGGCAGGGAGTAGGAACGAGATCCACACATTTGTTGATTTTCTTAACAACGCTACCCCATTCTTAAAATTCACCTACACTATACATGGGGAAACCTGCAATTATTTGGATATATTGTTATACAAAAATATGCATGATGTTAGCCTAAATTCGAGTATATATCGCAAGAAAACTTATTCTAACAGTTTCTTGCATTTCCAGAGTTGTCATCCCCACTATATCAAGAAGAACTTGGTCAAAGGCCAAATGGTCAGATTATCCAGGCTGATTAGTGAGGATGAACGGCTAAACATTGAGCTGACCAGCTTGACTGCTATGTTTACAGAAAGGGGTTATCCACAAGAAATTTTGTCCAGAGTTAGAAAAGAAATATAAACTAAGAGAATTACATCCTTTAAACCTATTTTGCATGGGGGCTTAACGAAGGAATTTCAGGAGGGGAATGAGTTGGCTTTAGAGTCCCATGCACTACACAAAAAACAGGCTATGATTTTGCCATACAATGGGCAGGCAGGACAAATTATTAGAATTATTAAGGATACTTGGCAAAGCTCTTTTGATAGTGATACTATAAGTATATTAGGAAACACCCCAACTTTTACATATAGTAGGGGTAGGAACCTTAAAGAATTGATGGAAGCTGAACCTAATAGTGAGACATATAGGAGCTCTAAAATGAGTAAATGCGGAGTTTGCAGTACATGTAAGTTTATTAATAATGGCCCTTATGTGGCAGTTCACGGCTTCTATAAAACTATCAGGTGTCCTGGATTCTGTAACTGTAACACTAAGATGGTAGTGTACACTGCTACATGTTTGAGCTGTTCTACTTTCTATGTTGGGAAAACAACAAGAAAGTTAAGGCTCAGAATCCTGGAACACTTAAGAGATATCAGGAACAAAAGAACTAACAATGCCTTGTATATGCACAGTCTGAGTTGCCCTAATTTTAAGAGATTTCTGCTTTTTGTTATAGACAGAATTCCATTTAATGACAAAGGAGGTGACTTAAAAGTTTTACTTGAGATGAGGGAGTGCATCTGACAGTTGAGGCTGGATGCATCTAGACCTCCAGGCATTAATGATCACATTTCAGTTTCTAGCATTTTAAAGTACAAATCTACATTTGTTTGAAGAATGTTAAGCATTACATTATGATTTTTTATTTATTATTTTTATTTACTACTTTTATACAAACATGTTTAACATGTAGATTTTTTTAAAATGTTCGTGTTTTAAGTTGAACAACATTTTTTCTAGTTATAAGTAACTGTGCTTTCAAACAAGCATAGGAGTAATGTTTTACTGTGACTTTAATTTACAAATTGCTGTTTGCTTGGGATTGGTTGCTTAGAGGGGTATGTCTGTAACTAATAGCTTTAAATGCAACAAAGATGAAGGACTCTTTTACTCTGATGATGCCTGACTATGTATGTGGGTGAAAGCGCTAAGTTATTTGTTTACATGTACAGGAATATTATGTGTTTTTTCGTTCTCTTGGTCTATTAAAGTTTGCAGTGTCTGAGGAGCTGAGCCGGTTTATCATTTACAAGCTTTTGGTGTCACATTGTGTTGGCTTGATATCCCTACTGTGTTTGCTTGTACATAAGAAAGCTATATGCCAAACAGGAGTGGTCCCAGGACTGAGTGCAGGTGAATACCACTTGTTACTGGCATAGAATTGTACATGGAGGCTGCAAATGTTACTGTGTGTCCTACATCTGTGCGTCAGTTGTCAATCCATCATCTAACAATCGTTTATGGTCAGTCTGTTGAGGTTATGTATAATACCAGAATGTGGGATGGGTAGCTTGGCTGTGTAGACCTCCCCTCCCTCACCTATAGCCTTGTTAACTGGCTTGAAGTCTACTAGGTGTAGAAGCCATGATCTCTTCTTTAGAGAACCTAAGTGGGTATGGTGCAGTGTTTGCAGGTATATAATGTCTCTGATAATGAGTTCCATACTGCTGTGCTCCATAGCCTTCCCGATAACATTTGCCTGGATTATAGGGTGAGAGTTTCCAGGATCTGTTGTAGTTCTACCCTTAATCAATTTATGTTAACATTTGCACTGGGTGTGATGAGGGTGCACAGGTTTAGGAATAAGTATATTAGAGGGACATCCCAGGTTTGAAGGTTAGTAGACCAAGCCAGATAGGCAGGATTAAGTTGGTTTGTACATGTGCTGAATAGGGATGCAGAGTATATTGTGAAATAGATGCTAAGGATGAAGCCGCCAGGTAACAGAAAAAGAGGAATGCCTAAGATGAGGTTTATGGCTGTGGTGAGAGAGGACATGCAGGTGGATGGTGTGACAGCACAAGATGCAGAGGGCAGGAAGAAATGGAAACAGGTGATCTACTGTGGCGACCCCTAATGGGAGTATCCGAAAGGAGAAGAAGAAGATGTTGTAGCTCAACCCTTATGGACTGTGAACACCATTACCGTGTGTCATTCCACAAGTATGTAACCTGTATAGAGGCTGCATCTGGACAGAGTGTTTAGGTGAGTGGTGACTTCATATGTCAGCTTGTGTATGAAACAGCCAGGGACACTGTCCATTACCATTGCCACTGTGGTTTGGACTTTGGTAAAGGGATGTTTTAATAGAGTGTCTGTGAATCATCAGGTTTTACATTCTTCAGGTCTGGAAATGTGGCCCTTGTGTAATGACAGGGTGGTGAAATCTGCATTCAAACTGTCTGACAAGAAATTGGTAATGTCAGTCAGATAAGTGTACTTTGTGACCATTTACATTAACTGTGACCCGATCTGAGATTTCCCCTGTAGATTATACACAACACTAAAGAAAGCTTTAGTGCTGTCTTTGGAATCCTTGCCATTTTGTATTTTGAAGCTTGCCTTGTATGTTTATTGAGGGATTGTATTTTCCCAATGATACTGACCAGAGAGGTTATCCCTACTTGGTATGTAACTCTTTTTTGGTACAACTTCACATCTTGTATTATATATTTAGTTTATGGCAGGGGTCCATGACACTAATGCATTTTTACTGTATAAGTGAGAATTTCTTGTGTTTGTGATAGCACGGTCCATGCAACCCTGTAGGTGAACAGTGTGCATTACTAAAGGATTATGCAGCTGGGACAGTGTTAACCTTAGTAATGTAAACCAATGACAGATAGCAACAACAGCATCACCCACAGCACAGTGTCAACCCATGTGTACTCAAGTTCCAAAATGTGTGTAGTACGATGCATACTGCCCACCAATAGAAACTATGGAGTGTTAACACTGGCCAATACAGGGCATGTCACCCTGCCCATGTGTCCAATATGCATGTACATGCAGACAGTGCACCTCCACCATGTTCACAAATGGACACCTGCAAACCTGTGTTGCACACATCCCACACTTACTGTCCACTGTATAACGCATGCTGACACAACTACACACATCAGCCAAGTGGCACATGGGCAAACAAAACACAATTGGAATGGACACTGGTGGAAACAATACTACATTGCTAATTACAGCTTTAATGCATCATGCCTGCTCAGCTACACCTTCAAGGATATCATTGCAATTTACTGCTGACAACATGCTACACATTCAACCATTGCTATACATTATCAAAGTCACCCTGTGCATCAGCACCATGTTAGCCTGTCCCTGCGTCAATGTTACAGATGACAGGAGGTGGCACAGGTTTCATCATATGCACGGGGTGTGTTGCTGATTTGCCAGAGGCCTACACTGAGCCATACAATCAACATGTGTGTGAGTGTGTGTGTGTGTGTGTGTGTGTGTGTGTGTGTGTGTGTGTGTGTGTGTGTGTGTGTGTGTGTGTGTGTGTGTGTGTGTGTGTGTGTGTGTGTGTGTGTGATGGCCATGAGTACTGTTATGGGCCAATGTTGATGCCATGTGTGCTGGTATGTGTTTGCCCTAGGTTTCTGGTTTATGTGTGTGTGTCTGCATGCACACAGTTTCACCATGTGGCTACCATATATGGGGATTTGTGAGACAGCTACAGACTGTACCTGGCAGGCTTTATAGATCACCGTCTCTGGCCATGGATATGGAACCTGTGCCTGGCAGGGGTGCTACAGACATTATCAGGTACAAATCCAGATTGGTTACTATCAGAAGAGGTTGACATATGTCCACTGGATCCAGGTCCCTGCTGGGACTGGCCAGAGCCATGTGCACATGGTCTGCTAGGATGGTCTATGGACAGCCCTCCCAACATTGCTGGGGCTGGTGCTGGCACTATGGGAATGGCTGTGACTTGGACATCCACGGTGACCTCCAGCTACTGATGTTGCTGGCATACATCCATGTCAACATCTCAACCATCCTGCACTGTCCTGATACATGGACATGACATTGTGAAGAACATCCAATGTCTCACCCCAACGTCTATTAATATCCTCAGTGCAGTTATGTATGGCACCTGCTTTGTCACAGATACTGTCATTTACAGAGGTGTAATGAGCCCTCTGTGCCCTTAGCCCCTATCTGGTGTACCTCTCCATTCATGTCTGTGCCTCCATGACAGCCTGGAACATGAGTGTGGTAGAAAGAGGCGTGGCATGTCTGCCAGGAGCATGATGACCAGCAGTGCTCTGATGAGAACCCCTGGGCATCTGCCTATGTGGTACCATTCCAGACATCTGGCTATGGCTGCTGTGTCCTGATACATGTGCCATAGATACCACACTGTCCTGGCCAGTGCTAACCATACACTGTCCCTCAGCTATGGGCAGTGGTGAATATGGATGTACAGACAGTATGACTGTGTGCATGGATGGGGTGGAGACCTGTGTACTGTCAATTGATAGCCCAACAACAGACCCTGACAAACCTGCCTGTGCCTCAACAAACCTATCCTCATCATCACTGTCTGTCTCAGTGACATCAGGTTCCCTGCTGTACTGAACCAGCCCCACCTCGGCACATGTGAGAGGAAAACAGGAAGCACACTTTAAGACCTGAACATGACTTCAGACCACATGCACACATGTGCACATGTGCACATGCACACATGCATACATGCACACGTGCGCACATGCACACATGCACACACAAAAAAACTACACTCCTCCCTAAAGCAGACACACACAACACCAGCAATCACAGAACATACACAATAACAGGTGATGGTGAGGTACAGTATCACAAGCAAAACAGTCATATCACACATGTCAGCATACAGGACATGTGTTACTCAACAGCATGCAGTGCAAGTGTAGTCAGTCCTTGTTACTAACAGTATACATGGCTTTGATGCATGTGTTTTCTTATTAGGTGATGGCCCTCCCCCTGTAACATAATACATACACGGACACAACATTGCTGTGCAGGTATTCTTAACCCTGTAATTTACTGTGCACCATAACTCACAGGTGTACATACTATTGCTGGATGTGTATCTGTGTGACAGATAGGTATCCAGTGCTGATTACAGCCTCTGTGTCTTTAGCAAATAACTGTGGACACATTTTTAGCACAGGCATGATGAGTATTCACACAACATCATCAGTGGTGCATGGATAATTGATGGAATACCATTTGGCCACATACCCAATGTACGGTACTTATGGTGAGTGTAGATCCTATTGTGGACATGCCAGTCTCATCCATGACATGGCATGCTAAAACACAACTGCATATTTAAACACTACACATACCCAATATGTGTCATATGACCTAACCACTCAATAGCATCACAAGACATATATGTGTCAGTTGTGCAAATGGTGATTGGTATGCATACTGTTTAGAGGTGCATATGTGTGCACACATACATCATTATCGTGTGTAGCAATGACAGCTATGTGTAGTACTGTGGTTACAATAACTGGAAGGGGTATAGTACCATAGGCCACCATCATGAAGCATCAGGTGGAAACACAAGGCTACAAATGTTTCACAAACCAGCACTAATCATGCTGTGCCAGAAATGTATTACCTTGGCTAAATTCACCATTTCACAACCAGTTGTTACATGAGTTTGTAAGGAGGCCAATACAGAGAATTCCCTGACATGAATGTGTAGTGTGTTGCAGAGTGTTTAAATGCCACAGGATAGGCCTGTACCCCTCAGGTATATTATGTGTAATGTGTGGATGAGATTTTGGATACTGGAGTGTTTCTTTACAGAGGATTTGGGAATCCTTTATGTGTAGCATGTTAAAATGCTCTGTGTATGACATAGATGTGTATGTTATGTGCATGTTGAGTATCAACTGTGCCTATCCAATGGTCACTACAGTCTAGCCACATTTGTTTGAGATGGTCTGGGTATTGCATGTGTTTGAGGCAGCTAATCACATTAGTGAGGTGTGCATGCTCTTACACCAAACATGCACAGCATGCATTATGGGTAGGTGTGTTACATGTGTACATGGCCTACACCTTAACTATGACATGCACTTTTTATTTACAATAATAAATGTAGAACACACTCACCAGCATTTGTCCGCTACCTTGATGTCACCCCAGAGGGACCTACATAGAGATGAAACAGTTTGACAGTGGACACAACTATGTCATTGCTACTGTGTGTTTGCAATCTTACAGTACAACAGTTTACATTCACAGGGCTACAGATTATGTTCCAAATGATCAGTATTGCACAACAACAGGCTCCACATCTTTGAACGACACACTCCACATCTCACATATGCATGATCTACCAATACAGATAACAGTAGTCTACAAATATGCCATGTTACCTGCATGCTCCATGTGTGCTTGCTGGGTGGCTCCAACCTCCATCATGGTGTATGTCTGCTGCTGTTGTTGTTGGGCAGGTGCCATCAGGCTCATGAGCAGCTCCTCCACTCTGGTGAGGGGGGATGGATATTAACACCATCTCCTGTTGCAAGCTGTTGTCTACGCACATCAGCGGCACCCTGACAGACATGTCTGAGAAGATCACTGTAGTGGTGGCGTACCTGCTCATATGTCCTGTTATGCAGGTCTACCTCATTGACCATGCGGACAACATCTTGCCATATTGCAGTACGCTCCTGCTGGTCCTGGTTGGTTCGTGAGAACATGAGATGGTAGTGCTGAATCATACTGCTAGTAATTATATTATCTTCAGCACTACTGTAACTGGGGTTCCTGTAATGGGTCATGATCCCTGGAAGACATAAATACAAAAATATGTCTGAGCAAGTCATATGGCACATTTAACATTATACAGTACAGATATCACTAAACTGCCATATATAGCAACCTACAAGCTAACCAAGAATGAAACACTGTAACTGCCACTTATCACTGCTCACCCCACAACTGCTTGAAAGTGCCTTGCTCACTCTCTATATAATGAACCATGTTCTGCACAGCAACAAAATAAAATCACTATATAAGACTATACAAGAGTACCTGGAATACTGTATGCAACACGATGCACCACCTAGCCACAGCAGATGTACATCAAGCTGATGTGTAAAGAAATATATCATCCATCACAATCAGTGTAAGGTCCAGTAAATGTATTACTATTATACCATACAACTTGTTAATGCCAAACCCGTGGCCAAAATATGTGCACAATTGGGAATATAGGTCACATACTGCTGTAGTACATTATGAATGTTGCTAGATACGCAGTTATATGTTTTACCACACATATGTCAAAGGACATGTTACAGACATACCCACACACACATCAGACATAATTACAGGACACAAAGGTAGGACAACCCAGATACACTTTCAGTGTGTACTATACAGTACTGTGTGTCAGTACTTACACAACCTTAATCTTGAGAAATGTAATCTGTGATGAATACAGGGACTACACAAAACAGTGGATGCAAGCAATGTGGACATACACCATACTTTGCTGTCCAGGCCCAGAGGTTGAAGTAGTACTACAGTGCACACAGGATTTACATTCAACATCAGTACCAATCAATAATCATAGATGTAGTGCTTTAGCCTCCAATGACACCCCCCCGTTAAAACCAAGGGACTTAATCACACTGTATGTAATAGCACTTGTTCTGCCTACCAACAGAATACACAGCTTTTGCTAGGATCAAAGCACACAGGATTTACATTCAACATCAGTACCAATCAATAATCATAGATGTAGTGCTTTAGCCTCCAATGACACCCCCCCCCCCGTTAAAACCAAGGGACTTAATCACACTGTATGTAATAGCACTTGTTCTGCCTACCAACAGAATACACAGCTTTTGCTAGGATCAAAGCAAGGACCCATAATACCATAACATAAACAGTTTCCCACTAAGCTATCCCACAGATACATATATTTTATGTAGTCACAAACATATTGACCATCACAGTCAGTCAACAGTACAGAGAATCTATTGCAACAAGAAGATGTAGGTGTGTATGAGTATATATATATATATATATATATATATATATATATATATATATATATATATATATATAAACACATCCATTTGTCTACATATACATATGTAGGCACATAAACATTTCACCTTTCATAGTGAAAATATCAATTATACAAAGGATGTAAGGTGTACAGTAATGTAATAAAATTGCACAGTCTTGGGATAAATGCACTGAAGGTGTTCACAGCACAGGTAGCTTTAGCAAGCCTTACTGGCTTCAACATTGCAAACTGAACACACTACCCACAGTGTTTAACCATCACATGTAATATACCAGCACTGTATGCTGTCTTGTTTGTCACACACTAAAACCTACATACAAATATGTGCATACTAACCTTCACCAACATATATATCTCCACCCTTCACAAACAGTTGCAATATGTCTCCTGCTCTATGCACATATACAGATGTGAATATATATGACACATATATATTTCTCTGTATGTGTGTGGCATACACACACATGGTCCACACTGTTGTAAGTCCCTGGACCTCACAGCTGAACTGTTGGGCCTTCCTGCAACACAAACAGGTGTCACATATGAACACAGACTAACAGTGGGGGGTATATATGGCTACAAATGCTAGATAAGCACACTAGACTGCTACAACAGTTGCTAGTGCTAAGCTACACTTTAATATGACTATCATGCATGTGTTGCTCTGTCACACCCATGTTTATATAATGTCAGCGCTAATCCACCCAACAGCCATTGGCCACACTACTGTACAGAACACAGATAACATGGATCAGATCTTTGACATTTAATGCTGAGCTACACATTTCACAGGTATGTCCCACTGCCCACAGATACACGCAGTATTGTCCATAGCAGTAGTTAAGCAGAACATCTGTGCATAAAGAAGGACAGCTGCCACATATGAATGGTTCACATTATGTAGACTATTCTTCAATAACATCTACTACATGCCAGTAAATACATATGTGTCACATACCTTTCCTTTGTATGATTTGGTAATATTTCTTTTTCCTTTTCTCTGTCTCTCTCTCTGTCAGTCTCTGCAATAGAGTGATTGAGTTTGTTGGCAGAGATTGCAGCCTGCTTTTGTAGGAATTTGCACATGAGAATGTGATGGCCTCTGCACCAATTAGTGGCCACCATTTGCTAATTGCATGCAGCCTGCTGTGTAGTGATTGAAGTAATCACTGTCATAGCAACCCAGTACTATAAATTGCTGACTCATGTAGGCATGGCCCTTTCAGCTTTCCAAGATGGAGATCATCCCTGTTTGCTGTGGACATCATTGTTTAAGACAGAAGGTTGGTATAGTTCTTATATCAGAAGCCAGGGGTGTAGCCAGAGATTTATATTTTGTACTCAGACCTAATGTTGCTGCTTCCAGTACACACTTGTCAGTGTAGAAATGTACTCACCCCTCAAAATGCTACCCCAATATACATGGAAAGATGTACTTTCTTTTCAACTGTTACAATTAACTGCCATACAAAGCTAGTTATTGAGATGTATTCCTTTGGCACAAGAATTGTTTGTGAACTGCTATACTGTGACTATTAATTTACTCAGCTCTAAACAGTTTGTGCTTTTTTAGTGTTGACATTAGCACAAGCTGCTCAGAAAAACTGGGCACATTTCAGTACTGTGAGTATGCTTAACTACATCCTTGGTAGACCCTGCACACACAGGTATATTCTACATTTGGGTAGGGTTGCAGAAGTACAGAGAGTGTAAGTAGTATTGTGTGGATTTTATCTTGCTGGACTTACAGGGTTGCTGTGTACATATTAGTTTATCAAGGCAAGTAGTCTGTCTGCGTAACTCCCAACTGTGGACCTATCCACATGATAGCCAGAGAAGAGCCTGTTATTTTTTGTCTGTGCACAGTCTTTTCAGCAATAGAGCAATGGCATTCTTACAGTTGGTTGCTACCAGTACATGGCTACATCCATTTGTATTTCAGTGTTGTATTCCTACATAAGGGTATGCTTCCGAAACTCCTTCCAAAGCTATTTGCACAGTGTGTAACAGCAGAAAAACTGATATGCCTCTGTGTTTCTGCCTCTGCCAGACCTCTCAACCAATCAGGTCCATATTTGAACAGACTCAGGGAAAAGTCAAGAAAAAGTCAGGGACACCTTTAAAATATTAGTGCCATTAAGTTGAGACATTGAGAGAATCAGAGCATATGAATTAATACACCTTTTCTGAAGTAAGAAAAGTGTCTTAATTATTGCCATTATTCATTAAGTGTAATTCACCACCTTTCTGGCCAAAGTCAGTAGTTTTCGAAGGGATTCAGAGGGGCAGAGCTAAAATTTGTGTCAAAATCAGGGACATCCCTAAAAATTAGGGACAGTTGGGAGATATGGCCTCTGCCCTAAACAGATATGCCAGTGTTTGTCCTGCTGTGATACTGTGTGGGGTTGTAAAGTGATGGTGTAACATTATTTTCTGCTAGAATGTTTGCTTCTCTTATCACAGTCATGTAATGTAATCCCACAACAACTGTTGGTCAACATTCACAGAACAAGTTGTGTGTTATGGCATTCCTAATTTTCCTTTACATTCACTCATTCTGATGCATGATATAATTATTTAATCACCAGCTTGATATATATGTACTGTGGCTTAGTGGTACTTCATGTTGTGTAGTCTGTGCAAGGTCCGGGTTTCGAGACTTACAGAGGTGTTTTATTTTGCTCCTGAGCAGAACAAGGGCCCTCACATACAGAGAGACTAAGGCACTTTTAAGCAGTTGTAAGCGGGTTTGCGCAGGTTTGGGCATTTCTGTACATTGCTTAGTCAAGTGCAAACAAGTGCAAGCTCGAGCAAACCCACTAACTACTGCTTAAAAGTGCTTACTCTCGCTAACCCCCGCGCTAATTTCTTTGAAAGAAAAGAAAATGGGGAGATAGGAAAGTGGTGAAAAAGGGGCACAAAGAGGGAAAGACAGTAGGAAAACAGCTAGGGATGTGCAGGACGGGTTTAGGGAAGGTCCATAAATGCCCATTTCTTCAACAGCAACAGCTGTGCATATGCAATAAATTTGGAGGTAGATATGAACCCTTCAACCCCTGAGAGAGGGGTGAGGACAACAAAGTATGTTGTAACGCCAATTAAATAACATTTTATGTGTCCAGTGGACATGTGTGCAAAATGGGCAGCTATGCATGGGGCATAATTTTTTTTGGGAGCAGATTGCCCGTTTTTTTTCAGGTGAGAGTGGAATGTGAGGTAGGGGAAGTAGGTATATTTGGGGAGGTAGGTTGGGGAGGTAAACAGACAAGACAAACAAGATGCATACAGGGGTGGTATATGACCCATGTAGTGGGTGAACACCTTTGACGGGTAGGGATGTTTGGAAATCGCAAGCCCATGAGCCCCCAGATGGAAACAGTAGGACTGAGGTTCCCACCCATGTGCAGTCACCACTGCACCTTCACGGCCCAGAGGGTGGCTGTGCTGGGGGCTGTGTAGGAGGGGCAGGCTGACCCAGGAGTTGTGCCACTTGGGCCTCAACCTGGCATAGAGGTTCTACAACAGAATGTTCAATTTCTCTACACACCACAGCCCGGACCATTCAAAGGGTGATAGTTGCCCCTCCTCTTCCCACGCTTGCACTGGGGGGCTGAGCCCCATTCCCTACAGTGCTTCCACCCAAAGGTGGCACAGGGCCAATGGAGGAGGATGTCCCAGGCTGGGCACCAGATATGCTGGTGCCAGGTGCCATGGCCAGCTGAGGTGGAACAGGTGGGTCTGCTGGGACCGGCCTTCCCATATGAACTATGTTTTGGAGAGTTTAATAAAGATATGGGTTAGTAACAGTCAACAACATTCCCAATTAGTTATAACAGCATGCAGAAGTATTCCCATTAACCGAACACACCAGATTTTTAACAGTTGGAAAGCAAGCATAACACATGCATATATAGAACAATAGTGGACATTACAACAGCATGCGAGTTGAACTGATGGCAACAGGCCACCAATATTGTAGTATTTTAACAGGGCAAAAACATAGAAATTAATGCAAATATTTATAAACCAATAGGACATATGTCCCAACAAATGTTTTGAGATTAGACATACAGATTGATGTGTGGAATTGCATTTTTTAGGCACATACAGTAGGGTGGGAAAAGATAGCTCAATTAACAACTTATATATCCTTCTAGTTTTCACTACATACTTATTAACTGCAGTTATATGTTCCTTACATGTATTATTACACTACCAATGTCATTATATTGTGCAATTGGATTTTGCTAGATCATTATATACATGAGTTGTATCTTACATACAAGCTGTGCAAGATGCAGATGTTACTGCAGCATATTTTGAGAGTTGCTCACACATACTACTGCTGAGATGGTGCACTGACAGATCTACTTTCATATAATTATCTAGATAAGTTCAGGTGAAAGTATCAGTTATATATTAACAGCTCCCTACATTTCTGGCAGCCCACTGACATTTCTGGGGAACACAATACCAAGCTACTCACGTGCCAGATTAACCTGTACATGCTGGCCATGAACCAACAGTTGAGGGCTGTACATATGCATACAAGCTACTGGCACTCCCTTCATCCACGTTATATGGGCCTACCCAAGTGTGGGTTGACACTGCTTAATACAACACTACTATTTGTAGAATGCAACAGCACAACAACATATCAAAGAAAATTACACAGACACACTCCATGAATCACACATTTATTAAAGGATTATTACACCTTTATTTATTGGGTTTAAAGACTTTTTGAAGGCTCTCTCATTTATTATACATAAAAAATGTCAGGAAATATTTTTGTATATAGATTTCCAACAGAAAATGGAACGTGTAGTAGTGGGACTCGAACCGGGAATGCCTCCTCTTTGTGCGAAGGCTTTAACCACTACACTATTGCTATTTTGCTTAATTTGCATTTATTTTTCTTATTATCCTCTTCTGGTGTCTAAGCTGCTAACTGTAGCTAAGCAATGGGCAAACCCGCGTAAACACATGAAAATACGGGCAGCTATATCGGATGGAAAAAAAAATTAAAAAATTATTTTTATTTTTAATTTTGTCAGTTATTTAACATATGGGGGAGTGTAGTGTTACATTGTGCACATGTGAGCGGACTCACTCATGTAAGTCAAAATTGCGGCGTTTCTTCATTGCAGTGGTGTGGATTTTTGGACTGCTCGGCAGTCCAACACGCCCCCTACACTCATCCACGCTCCGCTTAAGCTTTAGAGTTGAGGCAGCGCACCCTCATTAATATGCAGGGTGCGCTGCCGTCATACTCTTAGACTGGCGCTTCCATGTAAGACTAATCTAGTCTTACATGGAAGATTAGTAAATCTGGAGGAATGATTGCAATGAAGTACATTATAATAGGCAAAAAGCAGCAAAAATAATGTAAACAATTTGAAAGAGTAGGTTCTTACATACTTAGTAGAGTCTGCAATTGCAGATTCTAAGACACATAAGATTTAAATGAGAATATAAAACAAATCAGATCGAGCATCTAGCTATGGTCCAAGAGTAGGGTAAATTACCTACAGGAAGGTTTGGCTTACGGATTTGGAGTAAGTGTTGGTGGTCAGAACATAGTGGGCTGAGGGGAGAGCAGGGGATAAGCAGGGAGCTGAGGGCAGGGCATTCTTGTTGTTTATAGATAAGTTTGTGTGGTTAGTTGCAGGAGTAATAGGTAATGGGTGAATTCTAGCCATTGTAGTTGTCTTAATGAGTTACAGTGATGATGGGAGGAGTAATGATTGCTTGTGGCAAATTTAGCAACCTTGTTATAGCAAGATTCTAGTTTGAGTTTCAGGGATGACTGCAGATTAATAAACAGGGGTGCACCATATATTAGTAAGGGTATGTGATAAGAGGGAGCTAAAGTTTGTTTAGATGGTAAGGAGAGAAACATGTGTCTATACAGAAGGCCTAGTTTTTTGTGGGTTTTATTAATATTGGATTGGATGTGATGATCGAACTTAAGGTTTTCGTCTATTGTGACTCCTAATAATTTAGTTTTAGTAACAAGTTCGATTTTAATGGAGTTTAGAGAGAAAGAATAATGACATTTTCTTTGTTAAATTCTGCATTTCTTTTGAGGGTAAAGACCATAAGCTTAGTTTTTTAGGGTTGAGGGAGAGGTGATGTTTGTGGAGCCAAGTTTCTACTCTACTGAAGGCTGTTTGTGTCATTTGTTGAAAAGATGCAGGATTAGGTGCAGAGCAGATGATAGTTGAATCATCTGCATACTGTACTAGTGAGGCATTTGGAATGGTTTGGTGAAGATTATTTATAAATATATTAAGTAGAAGAGGTCCTAAAATTGAGCCTTATGGGTTGTCTGTGGGGTTGTGTAGGTAAGGAGAGATAGAGTGTTGCCATTTAACAGCATGTTGCCTGTCTGAGAGATGGCTTTAAAACCAGTTAAGGGATTGAGAAGATAATCCTATAGAAGAGAATTGGGACAGGAGAATGGAATGAGATATAGTATTGAAGGCTTTTAAGAGATCCAGAAACAGAGTTGATAGTGTATGGCCAGGGTCACGGGCTTTGTTAATGATTTCCAAAAAAGAGATCAGGGCAGTTGAAGTACTATGCCCTAGATGGAATCCATGCTGGCTTGGAGAGAGGATATTGTGGTTTAGAAGGTGATGGATGAGTTGTTTATGGACACATTTTCTCAGTATTTTGGAGATTGGGGATAGAATTTCGATGGACTGGAAGTTTGAGATTTATTTTATTTATTTTACATTTGTTAACCGGTGGTGTCTGACTGAGCTGAAAAGGCCCTTTTTCAGAAGAGGCTCGGGGAAAAAAGCTCCACAAAGAAAAATTACAGATACATTTAGACATGATCAGCATATACACAAATTACAAAAGACATCTTTTTACAGTGGTATGCATACATAGTGCACAGGTACAGTACATACATTGTAGATTAGCCAGTGTTTGTGAGTAAAAATGAAAACTATTATCAAATACTCTAGGTTTAGTATGTGTACCTTATCCGCTTTCACTAGCCTGGGGAGCAATCATGGCACTGACAACTTTGCTTGAGATGTTGCCTGATGAGGTCTTTAAAGGAGGTTTTGGATGATGTGTTTTGAATGCTAGTGGGGACAGAGTTGCATTTTTTAGCCACTAAACTACTATATCATGCAACTCCAAAGCTATTGTAGCTGTTGGTGACTTCTAGCAGTAGTTTGCTTGATGATCTAAGAGGACTTTTGGCTGAGTGATGGTGTACTAGGTTTTTGAGGGCAGGACACTTATTGGGGAGGTAATAGATAGAATGACAGAGGCAGAGCTGATTGTAAGTTAGGAGTTGGGCAGTTCAAGCCAGTGGAGCTGTCTCAAAGCAGTACAGTAATGAGTTCTATATGAGCAATTTGTAGCAAAGTGGGCAATTCTGTTATAGCTGGCTGCCATTTTGCTTAGTTCAGTTTTGTTGAGATTAGTCAGAATGGGAGATGCATAGAGTAGGGTGGATAGAAGTTGGGAGCAAGCAATGGCTGATCTTGTGTTGTTGGAAAGAAATGGTTTGATACTGTAGAGTGATCCCAGTCTGGTAAGTACATTTTTAATAGATAAGTTGAGATGACTATCAAATTTTAGGTTGGAGTCTATGGTTATTCCCAATAGCTTAGCCTGTGCCACTGGAGTGATTGGAGTAGCATTTGTGGAGTAGATAGTGAATTGATTATTATCAGTGTTTTTGTTAGAACTGGTTATAATCATAAGCTGAGTTTTCTTTGGATTGACGATAAGTTGGGCTCTGGTAAGGTAGTTTTCAACTTCAGAGAATGCTAGTTGAGTTGTTTGCAGGAGGGTGGGAATGTTTTATGCAGCAAAGATTAAGGTAGTGTCATCTGCATACTGAATGATAGATGCATGCTGTGTGGAGGTATGGAGGTCATTTGTGAAGACTGTGAATAGTAGTGGTCCTAAGATAGAACCATGTGGGACTCCTATAGTTATGGGCAGCTGAGGAGAGAAAGAATTTTCCCATTTCACAGCTTGGTACCTGTCAGTTAAGTAGTTTGGAACCAGGTAAGAGTGGAATTTGATAGGCAATATTGGTTTAGTTTGTTTAGCAGGATTTGGTGATAGACTGTGTCAAATGCTTTGGACATATCCAAAAAAAAGAGTTGACACCTGCAGGCATTTGTTTTTGAGATGGTTTGCTGTGTCTGTGAAGCAGAGGAGGGATGTAGTGGTACTATGGGCAGGTCTGAAACCATGCTGAGTAGGTGACAGGATGTTGCTGTCTAGGAGATAGTTTAGCATCTGGGTATGGATGCATTTTTCTAGGATTTTGGCTGGGGGGAGAGTAAAGCAATGGGTCTGTAATTATTAAGTTCAGTGGAGGTCCCACTTTTATGTATGGGTGTAACATATGATATTTTCCACAGTTTGGGCACATAGACTGGGATAGCAATAGCATCTGCTATAAGTTTCAAGAAATAGCTGGGGAGTAGGTTGGCTGCTGTTGATGAGGTTTTTAGTTTGGAGAGCATGCTTTTGATTGAAATGGTGGAAACTGTTTTGAGGGTAAAGCTTGTATTAGTGTTATTTGTGTTGGGGGGGTAGTGAGGAAGGAACTGTCCTGTGATACTAAGGATAGAATTGAGTTCACAAAGTGGGAGCTGAATTGTGTTTTGATGGGAACTTTAGTGTCAGGGGTGGTTGGTTTGGGGGTAGCCTTTTGGGTGGAGTTTAGTAGCTGGTTTACATTTTTCCAAAATTTTGGGGGGTTGTGTTGGTATTTAGTTTGTAATGTTGTGTAGTAGGATTTTTTGTCCAGCCTAATGCATTTTTTTGCATGGTTGTGCAGTTCTTGGTACTTAGTTAGACTTTGTGTTTCTTTGTTTTTTTGATAGTAAAGCCAGGCAGTGTCTCTGGACTTGAGGATTTGTTTGGTTTCTTTACGGAGCCAGGGGTTTGTAGAGGTTCTAACCTTGATTTTGCGCAATGGAGCAACAGTGTCTAGGTGTTGTAGAAATGTTTTATTGAAATATGCTACAGCTTGGTCAAGTGGAAGGGTTTTTGGGGGGGCCCAGTCACAGTTACAGAGTAAAGTGTTGAGGACCTCAGGAGAGAATGTTTTTGTGTTTCTAGTGGATATATAGTTAGTGGTTTTGCATACGCTTGTTCTACTGCATATAAAGTATATTATGTTGTGGTCACTTAAGGTGTCTGGGAGACTGCCTGTGTGTACGATGTGGGTTGTTAGGACCCAGTCAAGGATGGATTCCCTTTTAGATTTTTTATCACATCTAGTTGGAATTTGGACTAGCTGCTGGTAGCCATGGAGATTTATTAGATTACTTAGTGGTTCTGATATGCAGGTGAACCAATCTAGGTTGAAGTCCCCCAGAATAAGGGTTTCTTGTGAGTATGTGGAAGAACACCAGGATAAGAAGTCTTCAAGGCTAGCATGTGTATTACTAGGTGGAATATAGATCACAATTGTGATGATGACCTTTTTAGGGTGAAGTTGAAGTTGTGAGATAAGTATGTCCCAATTATTGGGGGAGGGGTAGGAGTTTGGTAATTGATGGACAGTTAAGTTGGACTTGTACAGTAAGGCAGTTCCACCCCCTTTACAAAGTGGTCTGTCTTGTCTAATGATATTGTAGCCAGTAAGGAGAACTTCTGAGTTAGCTATGTTTTTATTTAGCCAGGTTTCTGTTAAAGCAACTATGTCTGGGGAGTAGTATGCCATTGTGGCCTGGAGTTCAGGTATTTTATTTGAGAAACTTCTAATATTAATATTAAAAGACAGTTGGTTTTGCTGTTGTTGTTGATTTGCCCAGGGATGAAGAAAGTGGGGGTGTTATGTTCTGACATTTGTGTTGGAGCAGTTTGTGTTGGACAGGATGGATTTTGGCCTGGGTTGGGGTGGATATCCCCACTTATGGTGAGCCTGCTGTTAAAATGGTGATACATGTGTTGGAGCTTGGTGAGGAGTGTGAGAAAGTATTGTGTTTTTTTGGAGTAGGAATGAGAGCATATGTGTTTAGTTCTGAATTGGTCCGTTATGTAGTTCTTGAACTATTGTGGGCAGATATTATTATAATGTGTGGTGTCTGTATATGAGAGTGCATAATGTAGTGTTGTGCTACTAAGTTTAGGGATATTGCTAGAGTGATAACTTGTGGTGTTGTAAAGAATTATAAGGAGACAGACTAGACTTAGTTGTGTGATAGTCATGGTTATAAAGTTTAAGTTGGTTCTAGGTGGGGAGTCTGAATAGGAATTATAGGGTTGCACTATATGTGGATGGGGAAGTAGTGTGGGTGATGTAAAAAATGCCTAGTGGGAATGAGAGTGATTGGGAGTATTTTGTGTGGAGCAAGTTGGTGTGGTATAATGTGAGATGACTTGAGGAGCTGTGATTGGTGAAGGTGATGTGAGGGTGAGCTGTGGGTGTGGCTGTGATTACTATAAATGTAGAGGTAGTGGGGGCAGGAGGAAATAGGAGGCAGGGCAGGGGAGCAGAGAGAGCCCGACCATTAGCGAGGGTGAACGGAGTGGGGCAGAGCCCACCAAGACAAGAGTAAAAAGTATTACTTTACAAATCTGAACACTTTAAACAAATTCCTGAGGTCTAATGGCTTACCAGCAAGCAGAATGTAATTGCTGAAGAGCACTTGTGTCCTGGTGGGAGACTAGAAATTTAAAGATGGCTCCATGCTCAGCAGGAGTCTAATATAGACTTAGTATTGGTGGAGGGAGATAGCACACAGGGTGTAAACCAGGTGGAATACAAGAAAAAACAGAGAGGCAATCAGTGGAAATCAGTGAAGGCCTCAGAGGGGGTAAGTAATAATTCAAACTACCTGTAAAGTGAAAGAGAGAAGAGACAGCAAATTTTATTAAGGTTGGGAGTGTGTCTTCACATTGACTTGCTGATTAGTAACCAGTTTGTGCACAGATTACAGTAGGGAGACACAATGGCAATGAAGGGGAATGTATAGAGATGCAAATAAACAGGTGGGCTTCCAAGTGATACAAATAAGGCAGAAAGCACTGAGAGGGCTGCTTGATGGTTAATTTAGTCACAGGGATCTGAATTAAATGTATACTGTCTATTGGACAGCTAAGATTACTGTACTACCTGGACGGGGGACACAAGGCTACAACAGTCAGTTTTAATAGCAAGCTGAGAACTACTAAGAAATACTGCTAATGTAATAGCTTTGCTCTCATAAAGCATACAAGTAGAATGCCTGGGTGGACTGACCCTGCTCTTGAGGCTCAAAATGTATATCATTGTTTAGTTTGCAGTACTGATTCCTTCTTATACTGGATGGGTGGAGTGGTAGCCGCAGACTGCAGATTTGCTTGAGTGTGCTCAGCAAGCAGAATATAATTGCTGAAGAGCACTTGTGTCCTGGTGGGAGACTAGAAATTAAAAAAAAAATTATATCAGAGGAAGGGTCACCTTTATGAAGAAGGAGGATTATAGCTTTTTTTTCCATAGGTAAGGGACATAGGATTCCTGGATAGACCTGTTGATTAAGATACTAATAGGATAGGCTATATAGGATTGTTTATATACTGACACTTTACTCATTTCTTTGTGCGTGTGTTTATGTTTCTGTCTGCGTGTGTGAGTGCATGCATGCTTGCATGCATGAAAGTGGAAGTATGTTTGTGTGAGAGACAGAGTGAGATTGATGAACAGTGGTAGCAGCAGTTAAATGGTTCGCATACCTCTCAACCTTCCAAGTTAAGTGGTACGCATACCTATCAAACTTCCATCACCAAATGTGGAACATCACCTTGCATAACAGGGAACAAATTGACAAAATGTGAACACATCAACAGCTTACTAACAATTTCAAGTAGAAGGCACATAGGATGATTAAAATATGCTAGATGTTACTTATAAAGAGTTATTTTGTTGAATGTATATGATTCAGTTTATTTAGTATGGATAGCAGCTAAAAAAAAATCCTGACACCGAATGTGTGACAGGGCATTTTAATGTGTAACTTCAAGGAACATGAACTTTTTGAGGAGTTAAATGAAGAATGTTCTTCATAATGTGGTATACTTGATAGGCACAATCTCAACCTCTTAGCTCAAGAAATCTGGATAACACCTAAAATAAAAGGGGACAAAGGCTCAAAAATAGGAACAAATTTTAAACATTGCTCTTATAAAATTAGAAAGTTACTAGAACAATATCATTTGTTTTAGCATGCATTTTAGTATGCAAATGAACTATTTTATATCAAAAATTTAAAATAATAATAATAATATTAACAATAATGTAGTACTGAAAGCAAAACACAAACCTTTTACAGATAGACCATTCCCTAAATGCAATAATGCCCTCTAGGATGTGTGTTACTGTGTAAATTATACCCTTGCAGTGGTGTAGGAGCCCATCACCACAGAACACTCCTGGGCATATCTCCCAACCATGCCATATTCCCCGGCATTTACTGGTTTTGAGGTCCAAATAATGGGGTGCCACAAATTCCCAAGTGGCCCCCTTTATTCCTAATTCTTTCCCAGCTTTTATTTTGAATTTTTTTTCCAGCAATTTTCTGCCGATGTTATCATGTGCAGAGGTGTGTGCGATGACGTCACCTCCGTGAGTAGCCTGTCAGCCTATCAGAATTTGGCTGAGTGCTCAAGGGGTGTGAATATTGACTAACTTTCTCACATTCACTGTACTTTGTTTATGTTTAGCAGCAGCAACATGTAAAAGTAGCATGCGTCTCGCACTGCAGCAGCTAAGCTAAGTAAGCTAAGCTTCCTTCCAGGCAGAGTCAAGGGACTGGAGTCACTCTGGACTACAGCTTGGAGTCAGACTGAGAAAGCAGCAAGCAACAGTGTTTTTTTTTGTTTTTAATTAGACTTAGTTTAGATACAGTAGTACACTGACAGTCAACAAGAGTACCCCATCCCCAAGCAAGCCATACACCATTCGTTCCACAGTGCAGCAGGCAGCAATCTCAGACTTGAGTCAGAGTGGTGGGGTGACCGGACCAGTCATGGAAAAATATATTAGTTTTTCTACTTCTTCCCCCAGCTACTCCTCCACCTCCAGGTAAAATAATGAAAAGAAATGAATCATAGAGTCAGTCTCAGACAGTCATGTTGTTGATGTTAATGATTTATTTCATTTGCTGCCCATGCCCCTGTGTGTAAGAGATATCTTAGTGTGAAAAAGGACTTCAGACTGGCAAACCTGGGCTTAGTAAAATAAATAGTTCACAGACATGAGGTTCCTCCAACCAGTTCATGATAGAATTCCAGTACAGCTGTACATATTTTACACTGTAGTCAAATCAGTCCCATCAAATTATGTTACGACAGGTCTGTGTGTCTGACTGTGTGTGTGTGCGTGTGTGTGTGTGTGTGTGTGTGTGTGTGTGTGTGTGTGTGTGTGTGTGTGTGTGTGTGTGTGTGTGTGTGTGTGCAGAGGTGTTCAAAGATTTTTCCTTGGATTCAGGAAGCTTTAGTGAGATAAAAATCAGAGTCTATGTTATAACTGATACAATAGGCAGCAAAGTTTGCAAATAGATGATTTTGGATCGCAGTCAGAGCACCCCCCCAAGATCTAATGGGTGTGTGTAAGCTACAGGTCTCTTTATCTGTGGACAGCCAAATAAGGTGTGCTCACTGCTCTTCAATATGCATTAGCAATAATATTTTTTTATGCTGTAGCTCATCTGTTTTGCAGCTTGGCAGAAGAAAAAAATGAACATATTTATAATGTATATATAATTATTCATCTTATAATGTAAATATAATAGTTATTCATCTAGATCAGCTGGGCAGAGTTTACTGTCTGTTCCAGAGGATGGAGGTGCCCATCATTTGATATCAGGCCATAACTCCTCACTTCCCTGTGTGTATAATAAATGGATAGCAGATCAATTTGCCAAGACAGCTCAGCCTTCAGGGACTCAGGGGACAGTATTAGAGTGGATGTAGTTGGGCGTCATGTGTTTGAATGCTTATTTTGAAAGTATGTATGGGTGTACCTGGCATTAGATGTTTTTAAATGTCTGTCTGCATGTGTTTGTGTTTAAAAGTCTGTCTGTATAAATATGTGTGTGTGTGTGTGTGTGTGTGTGTGTGTGTGTGTGTGTGTGTGTGTGTGTGTGTGTGTGTGTGTGTGTATACTTGTGTGGGTGTGTATGTGTGTACGTGTGTGTGTGTGTGTGTGTGTGTGTATGTGTGTACGTGTGTGTGTACACGTGTGTGTGTGTGTGTGTGTGTGTGTGTGTGTGTGTGTGTGTGTGTGTGTGTGTGTAATGCTATGGACACCTGCATTGCTTACTTGCACAAGATAGCAGAGCTCATCTGATCAGTTGTTCAAGCTGCTGACATAAGCAATTCATGGTCATAACATTGTATTTTACTGAATTTAATTCACATCATACTTTTACTCATACATTACTAATTTATAATAGTGCTACACTTATACAAAAATAGGGGGTCAAAAGCTTAAAACATGTGCAAAACAGAAAGCAGAGTTCATTGTCATTCCACTCTGATGTGCCATTTGCTTTGCTGACATAGACTGATCTGCACTTTTCAGCATTAATATGATAAGAATAATAGCAATAGAGCTGTGTTTACTGGTCTATGCTGTACTGGTGCATAACACGTATATTTTGGTTGTTTGTTCTTCAGTTTGCATTTAAAAGTTGGTATCCCACAATACCATTGAAGTGGGTGGGGTTACATAATCATTTTTGCAATTTTTATGTTAATCAGCATATAGATTTGTACCTATTTTTCATGGGCCTTTATCCAGATTTTTGATGGTTCAAGGTAGAGAGTTATGCTCCTAGGCATGTGTTATTTGTACAGTAACACACACCCTGATGGGTATTATCATTTGCATAAAGTCATGGCAAGATAACTGATAGTCTATCTAAGTGATTCAGCAGTATTCAAACTATTAGCATATACATTATTATTTCAGATGAATGAAACAATGTTGTTTATATTCAACCAAAATGAGTTAATATATTTACAAGTTATTGTAAGAATATGCTCAACAAAATAGTAAGGTTGAAAGTAATTCTCTTACAAATATGTAACATAAATAAGGAATAAAATAAAGACTGCTTAAATGTAGAAATAGAGCTTAGTAATATGTGATCAGCATCCATACTAAAATGACTGTGGCTTGAAAAATAAATAACTTGCTTAATGGACATGTTTTCCTACAGAATCAGCAAAAATGTAAAAGCTGACCTCTTATGTATATATTACATTTTCAGTAAGAGCAAAAATGTAAAAACAGGATGTATGTTTTCACAAAGCTAATCTGGTTCCTTAAAGGCTGAAGTAAGAAAGTTTGAAATCAGCATTTGCACAAGAACAGATGTTCTCATACAAAGATCAAAATAGAATACCAACAGGAAATCTATATGTGTGTGCATGACTAGAACTGTATATAAGAGCTGTATTAATTCAGTTATGTTAGAGGAATTGGTAGGGACACATTTGTTCTGAGGTAAATGTTATATCTCTCACATCATCCATGTTGTTCAAGAAGTAAAGTAGAACAGTACCTGAAGCTGCAACATTAGTCTGTGTGGTTTGTTATAAAAAGTTATTTGTTATTGCTCTGAGTTTGGTGCTGCAAAGTATATTCTCTCATCAGTGTATATTCTGCAAGTTTCTGTATGTAGCAGATTGTGAATGCAACTATAACCAGACTTTGATTTCAGCAAAACCCAGCCAGTAAAACTGAGAGCCTTAAGAAGACTTTGGAGCCATCACAGTAACAGCACCCTGGTTTAGCACCTTGAAAATGAATTTTTCGATGGCAAGCCTACCTGCATTCGAACACAGGAGGAGTAGTGGTAAGCCCTGTAGAAGGTCACTTCAGTCAAATTGCAGTAACTAACATTTGTACATATGTGTAAATCCTAAATAGAAGTATTCCAGTTTATGCAGCTTGCAGTAGTAAAGTTTTTCAGACGTCTGAAGCCAGATTGAGCCTGAAGTCCAGGAAAAATTGCAATGCCATTAATTCTTCAACAAAAGGTGGACATACTATACACAGCAGTTCGCTGCCTGTTGTGTTTCTCCAGCTTCTCGAGTGACTCTGAAAAATTTCCAGTCATGTGCAACAACAGCCTGATCACCTGTTTTCTTGCTAACTGGTAAGACTTATTTCTGTGTCAAATTTTTAGTATGGATGCTAATAGACATAATTCAAGCAGGTGTAAGCCAAGCTTTAGGAAATTGCAATGTTGGTATACACAGCACATTAGTAAATGTAAAACCTTATCAGGGCAAGTTGATAGTAAGGCATTATGCAAATGTATTATAATATTTGACTGGTATCTCAAAGAAAACCATGTGGGGTATGACAAATGTTTATTATGTGATTCAACAGAAACTGCATTTTGTGTTCCATGCCATAAAAATTATTGCATGATATTGCTAAAAAAATAGACTGTGGAGACAGACCATGTCATGATAAAAAATGAACTAAGGGTAAAATGTTTCCATTATATTCAGATGTTGAACAGTTATGTCCTGTCACCACATGTAAAAGGTTTATTTCAGAGTTACAACAGGAGTCAAATCAGTCATTGACAGAACCTCTAGTACATTTTGTTACAAAAAATGTAATACACTTCTAAAAGACAGACACAATGAGTTCAGGAAGCTTATACAAGTTATACATACATCTTTTCAAAAGTGCATAGGAGTTTTAGACCATGCAACATTACAGGAAACTCTTCAACAGCAGTTACAGGATAAAAAAAAATAAATTAGCTAAACTGATAGAGACTGACTCCCTGCATATAACAGCTGAGCTTAAAAAAACATTGGAAAAGAGCAGGAAACTACAGCTGATTTGTACAAAAGAAATATATTTTATTATATGTTTATGTTTTAAAAATGGTTAAGCATACATGGTAAAATCTAATGTATGACTTTCATTCAATTAAAGCAGGACATTTATTAGTACTACAGTAAAGTGTATGACTGACATTCTCTTAGCATAGTCAAAAGGTACATAAAACAGTTCTAGTGTATAAAAATTAAATAAAAATAGTTAAGAAGAGTAAAGATTTAAAATCACAAGACTGACATGTTTGTATAAAGATTTAAAGTCACAAGACAGACATGCATGCATTTTGTTTTCATATAAAATACACCTGTTACAATGTACATGAATAACAGGCAGAGAACAGCAAATGTAAATAATGTAAATCTAAACATGTGATAGTTAATATCTATTTGTTTTTTTACAATTGTATAGTAACACCACACCAAACAGTTAAAGTTCTGAATTTTAAAAAGAAATAAAATTACAGATGGTATTAGTCAAGCAGTCTTTGTAAAATGAATGACAGAGCAGTTAAATAAATAAAATAATACTGAAATCAAAGTGAAAAAATATGTAAGCTAATTGTAAAATAATGTTTATTTATGTAGTATAAATGCATAGTTATGCAAATCACAAAAAAAAATACTGTGTGTTTTATAACTGCATTTTATTATTAAATTGCAAGTGTGTTAACAGATGATTAAAGGAAAAATGCTAAATGGGTCAACTATGGTCTACAGACTGTGAAATGTGAACCCAACCTTCCTAGACTGGATAAATAGTTACAGGAAATATTGAGCAGATAAGATAAAAAAAAAGACTGATTGCCAGACAAGTGGCTTGAGTTTCTCTAAAACATTATTGTTATTAAAACATAATTATCAAATGTTCACATGCAACATAGTTTGGTAATTATAATAAAACATCACAATTGTGTATACATGTGTCAGCGATAATCTGTTTGTATGTAAATTTTAAAAAGTAAAACAAACTTCAGTTACATCAAGTACAGCCAGCAGATGGGTTATAGTATACATATAGTTCAAATAAAGTAGACAGGAGGGTACAAATAACTACTAGTAGTAGAAATAAACAGCAAAGGCAACAGAAAACATATATTCTGTCATTGATAACAGCCACAAAATTATCAAATCAGACAAAGGTCTATAGTTTAATAACTTAATAAAGCAATTGTATAACCAAAGTGTTGGGCTGACATACATTATAAAGCAAATAAACAATACTGCAATACTACAGGGGGAGGGGTACTTTATCAGTTTTATATTGCCTGTGTGAGCAGTATGTATTTCAAAAGGGTCTAAAATAAAGCTACAGACAGAAAAAAAAATCTCATTCCTTCTTGACAATACTCTTTTGGGGGGGAGGGGAAAACGGGTACTAGTGCATTAGAAATAACAGATTAAACCTGACAGGATAAGATATTTTACATGTTGCTAGTAGCTATCATGCTAGTTATTATCATATTGTTTAGTATTAAATTGTATTTACAACCAGTTAAACTGTAAAGCTATACAAGAGATGGCTTAAAATTAATTGCTTTATTAAAGCTATACAAGAGAGAATAAAGATATGTAAAAATTGAGCAAGAATGGCCACTATTTTTAATATGTTTTTGGCAAGACAGTGTTGCTATGCAAAAAGCATAAATATTTCTAAGTGTTGGGTATGTAGTTGCCTTTGGTGGTTTGTTTGTGTCTTTCGGCTTTTCCCGGTTAGGGGTCGCCACAGTGGAACTCCGGTCCGCTAATGATTGGTAGTTGTTTTACGTGCTGAGTTACCAGCTCTGATGCACAACCTTCAACGAAGGTACGCCCATTCACGCATGTCTCCACGCAGAAGACGCTCTAGCTGAAAATCGAACCGGACAGCATCTTACTGTGAGGCGACAACGCTACCGCAGTTGCCTTTGGTGGTAATGCCACTAAATATTTCTAAAGAGGCATAAACATTTTCCAAGATTTTGCTTGATGCTTGATGTTAATGTTACTAAATTTGTAGATTGGACTAAGTGTACTTTATAGTCTTTGTATGTACAAATACAAAAGAATTCAATACAAATGAAATTAATGTCTAGCAATAAATACGTGTAAAAAACTATGTTTAAAAAATGGGTTTAGGGTACCTACTAGATTAAAAAGCATGATTAGCAGACAGTCTGTGTAGATATATACTGTATAAGACTGTAAAGTAACAAGTTCAAAAGTAATTTTTCAAGTTGTAATTTTATTACTAATTGTAATTTTATTACTGGTTTTTGGACCATCATTTTATTTGTACTAGTATTGGTTACCCCAGTTAGAGGAAAATTATATTAAAATATTGTATTCATACCGCTAATGGACTAATATGTACATAGCATTCTTTAGTGTATAAATGATGTCTTTTTTTTAAATCAAGTATTAAATATACTGAAATAATTGCATTCAAATATTTATTATCTAAGCCCAGTTCAGTACTTTACAAAGGTGTTAATGGGCAGTTCAGAGACATGACCACAATGTTATGGTTAAATAACATAGAAACTGTATATTTTCAGCAGTGTATATAAATGCCTGCAGTAGCACATATTTTTTGTCTCTTATAGATATTAGTCTATCTATAATCTTTTGATATAAAATAATTAATAAAAGTAAAGAGTTAATTCAACAGATGCAAAGAGTTAATGGAACAGTTCTAAGCCATAAATGACATTCTCTGATTGCAAAACAATAAATTAATCAAGTTGAAAAATAAAACTAAAGCAGACACAGTTCATAACTGGTAAAATATTTTCACAGAATAGTCTGCAAAAGAAAAATTTGTTAAATATATTCAGTTTTAACAGTAATACTTGATATCATTGTATTAACTACGTAAAACTGCATTTTGACTTGTATCAAAAGAAGACTAAAGGTTTTGTTTCTTAATGTTTTTTCTATATAATGTGATCAAAATACATATCAGTATTAAGTGTTTTAAGTACGTTAAACATAAAAAGAGGGAATTGAAAGAATATGCTCAACAAAATATTAAGGTTGAAAGTAATTCTGTTACAAATATGTAACATAAATATGGAATAAAATAAAGCTTGCTTAAATGTAGAAATAGAGTTTAGTAATATGTGATCAGCATCCATACTAAAATTACTGTGGCTTGAAAAATAAGGAACTTGCTTAATGGGTATGTTTTCCTACAGAATCAGCAAAAATGTAAAAGCTGACCTCTTATGTATGCATTACATTTTCAGTAAGAGAAAAAATGTAAAAACAGGATGTATGTTTTCACAAAGCTAATCTGGTTCCTTAAAGGCTGAAGTAAGAAATTTTAAAGTCAGCATTTGCACAAGAACAGATGTTCTCATAAAAAGATGAAAAATAGAATACCAAGAGGAAATCTATATGTGTGTGCATGACTAGAACTGTATATAAGATCTGTATTAATTCAGTTATGTTAGAGGTATTGGTAGGGACACATTTGTTCTGAGGTAAATGTTCTAGCTCTCACATCATCCATGTTGTTCAAGAAGTAAAGTAGAACAGTACCTGAAGCTGCAACATTAGTCTGTGTGGTTTGTAATAAAAAGTTATTTGTTACTGCTCTGAGTTTGGTGCTGCAAAGTATATTCTCTCATCAGTGTATATTCTGCAAGTTTTTGTATGCAGAAGACTGTGAATGCAACTATAACCAGACTTTGATTTCAGCAAAACCCAGCCAGCAAGACTGAGTGTGTTAAAAAGACTTCAGAGTCATCATAGTAACAGCTCCCTGGTTTAGCACCTTGAAAATGAATTTTTCAGTTATATTTTGTCAAAGATTGTAGAAACTAGATTAGATTATAATTAAGCCTCGAGATATTTACTAGAATGTTTCAGAGTTGTGTCAGAGCAGTGATGTATCTGAACATACTTTGTTTTGGTATATTTTTGAAAATCTTAAAATATTTATTTTATTTATTTGTGTATTTACATTTGTTTACTGGGAAAGTCCGACTGGGCCAGAAGGCCATTTTCAGTGGAGGCCAGGGGACAAAAGCTCCACAGAAATATAAGCAAAATACAATAATTAGATAGTACAACAGTATACATACAGTAAGATGCAGAATACAGATCATCCAGTTAGTCTATACAAAGTAGTATTCAATACAGTTTTCTACTAGATACAGGTTCAAAAAGAAAAACACAAAGGCATTTCAATAAAGTTTACTGTTAGAAAAGTAAAATTAGTACTGTGTACATATTAGATAATAGTTATGAGCAAATGAGATGTTACTTTAATTTTTATAGCATTGGTAAATATGGTTCCTCCAAAAACGAATGTCTTTCGGCTTTTCCTAGTTAGGGGTCGCCACAGTGGAACTCCCGCCCACTAATGATTGGCAGTGGATTTTTAAGGTGCTGAGGTGCCAGCCCAATGCCCAACCTTCAAAGAAGGCATACCCATTCACGCATGCACCTACCTGCATGTCTTTAAATGTCACTCGACCATGAGGAGGACATGCAGACTCCACACAGAAGGCGCTACAGCCAAGAATCAAATCAGAGAACCTCTTGCTGTGAGGTGACAACACTAACCACTGCACCTCTTCAGCCTAAATATGGTTCCTCCAAATGGAACAAAATTTCAATTGGAAGCAAAAAAAATTAGAGTTTATATAGCAATTAGGAACAGTTACTCTAAAAAAAATTCATTGTTTATGTTTTGTTTTTTTACTACACTCATTTCTTTTCAATCTGACTCTTATTGTACCGTACTTGTATATGGAATTAACCTGTATACCTCCCCTTTTTTCTATATTAAGTAATGTACTTACTTGCTATTTTGAACTATACACTGTATTGAATGCATTTCACATTGTATTGACTTATGTCCTCTCTGTATTATTTCTGTATTATCCAATTTTGTACTTGTAGACACATCTGAAGTCATTTTATATTGTCCTGCAACTTTATTATCATGTGTGTCATGGAGCTTTTCTCTCTGGGCCTCTACTAAAAATGGACATATATCCAGTTAGACTAGCCCGGTCAACAAATGTAAAATAAATAAATAAATAAATAAATTGTCCATTTCTACTGATCAGGGAGAGATTTAATCAAGAGTCAGGTAGCAGTATGAATTTCTAAAACAGAAACTATTATTTCTATCTGGAAGTAGCCAGGTGCATGCCACAGAGTGTAGCTTTTTAAAACTAAATTAGTTATATATAAAATAAATCTGCATGTAATTTTTCTGTCCTAGGAATCACCTGCATTTTGCAGTAGAGCAGCAGCGATACATGACATCAGCAAATGGGTGTTCTGCACATTGCCATTCTGACCGGAGAATGAACCTTCTCCCAGCCAGATGTTAATGGACAGGTCATGTCAACTGAAAAATGACTCTGACGCTTCATGGCAGCATAATAAGCTTCTGTGGAGTTTGGATTGGAACAAAGCTAATGGTCACCATTATTTTAGACTAGCTAGGCAGCACATTTGCTGATTAGTGAGTGTAAACTAAAAAAAAGGAAAAGTAAAAAAATAGAGAAGTGTGTGTGCTTTTGTGTGTGTGTGTGTGTGTGTGTGTGTGTGTGTGTGTGTGTGTGTGTGTGTGTGTGTGTGTATGTGTGTGTGTGTGTGTGTGTGTGTGTGTGTGTGTGTGTGTGTGTGTGTGTGTGTGTGTGTGTGTGTGTGTGTGTCTTATCATTTCTGGAAGATGATACACTGCATCAGGACTGGAGGATGGTACACGCTATCAGGTCTGGAGGATGACACACACTATCAGGTATGGAGGATGACACACACTATCAGGTCTGGAGGATGATACACTGTATCAGGTCTGGATGATGATACACATTATCAGGTCTGGAGGATGATACACATTATTAGGTCTGGAGGATGATACACGCTATCAGGTATGGAGGATGACACACACTATCAGGTATGGAGGATGACACACACTATCAGGTCTGGAGGATGATACACTGTATCAGGTCTGGAGGATGATACACAGTATCAATCAAACCACAGTCACCTCCTTCATCTAGTTTAGAGACAATATCCTTACTCGAGGTCATGACCCTGCCTGCCCCTTGTGCCTTCATTGGATGTTGCTGTTTCTCCTTTCTGACCTCACACATGGTACTGTCCTTCATGAAGATCACTCCTCCTCCTCCTCCTCAATCACTTTCTTCTTTGTCATTTCTGCTCAACCCTTAAACAGGCAGTTCTTTGTCTACTCTCTTCTTAACAATGGCTCATATTTTTTTGATACTAGCAATGACTACTTTCCCCTCTCTATCATTGCATGCAGCTTCCCCATGTTCCTATCCAAATCCCATTAAATACTTTATGAACAATGATAAACAATGATAAATATTAATTTATATATCAAACTTTCTCCATGTTTATTCAGACATCTGTAACAGTTGGAGGGGCAACAGACATTTCTCACCAAGAAACTACAGATTACACAAACAAGTCTTTCTTGAAAAGACTGGAAGCACTGTGACTGTATTCTCTCTCCTGCAGGTTGCTAATGTGTGACCTGTGTCTGGTTTGCAGGGCAGTTTCTGACCTGGCCCTGATGGAAATGCTACACATTCATAAATCAAACTGCATGAGGGTCACTCACTCCAGGGATCTTAACCTAGCCTCTGACTTGAACAAGTCATGCTGGAGGCATAGATAGATCTCTGAGAGACTGCCACTCCTCTGGAGAAAGCTTCCAATTCACATGAAACAGAGCCCTCCCTGACAATTTTCAAACACGACATAGATCAATGGGTGGGTGACAGCAAATTAAATCCAGCAGTGGTGCCCATGTCCCTCCTTGAAAGAAGAAGTCGTTATTAACTATCATATAGCCTTACTTCTGCAAACTTCACTCGCCTAACCACTGACAATTGAGACAACTTGTGATAAATATGGTTAGGCTTGTAAGGGCTCTAAGGTCATTAGCCTAGTAACCTTCCATGAACCTATGGTAATTTATCATTTCTTCAATGCAATATCTCTGGGTGAGTGTTTTTCATTTAATGTAGGCACTTGTAAAACACAGCATTATATCTTTTAACTAAATTATCTTTCATTTCTAGAGCCTGCTTTATCGTATGCATTATCACAGCTGACCAGGTGTTTATGAGTACAAGTAACAGACATAAGATGCAGGCATACGTGCTCACACATAAACTTACATGAGATTTGGTGACTAGCATTTCTCTGGGACATAGGAAGAAGTTGGGGACTTAGGAAAACCCACTCTTTTACAAAGGGGAAGTACAGACTTTTCACCGAAGGTATTCCAGCAAAGATCTGAAGTGACAATGTAATTTCTGTAAGTCAGAAACAGTAAACACTGCAACAGTATCAGTCCTATCGTAAGTCATGTTTGTTTTCCTGAATAAATTATTTTATTTGCCTTATTTCAATACGTTTATGTAATTTTGTATTCTCTGCATATGAAAGCCCTTATATATTTTAATGTTATCCATTTCTAACATTTTGTAGCACTTCTCAGTAAATGGGGATGGCGTTATTTTCATCCTAGAGTTACAAATTATGTAAACACACAGACTGTTTATGTGTTTACTACCATTGTAACAACTTTGCATGTATCCAAAAGATTTGTAGTCCTCTGTAGTCCTTCTAAGGTGGAACATGTTTACTGTTCTGAAATCAAACACTTTCAACATTAACTTTTAGTGGCATTTCCTTTTAAGTATATAGATGCATTGTTAGACTGTCACTTTTTTGCTAGGTCTCAGCTTCGGTTTCATTACTTTTATTTGTTTGCATTACAGGTGAGGTGCAGTGCCGGCAGCACAATGTCAGGATATCTAGGATGGGTATCTTCTAAAGTTCATCCCTTTCAGTTTAAGTAGTCAACATTAAATGTATTCACATACTTAGATCATATATCATATATATCTCCACATATTTCACATATTTAATAAGTAAAGCCACACTGTTTGCCACTGTTTAATAATATCCATGTTAAATTTTTATCTTCCTTATCTGCTTATTTCATGTTTTATAAACTACATGACTCATCTTCTTCCATATTTTTGAACACCTTGATAGACTTATTTCATAGATTTCATGTATTTTCATAGAGTTTACAATGCTGAGTCAGTCCATGGACTATAATTACTTCACCAGGCTAAGAAGGCATCTCTTACTTCAAAGAGGCAAAAGAAGTCAGACCCTAAAGGAATGTATGGGCCCCTATCTGATTGTCACTGTCTACTGTAAAGGAAGTAACAACATCTCTCTGTTTTACCTGTAGCAGCAGATTATTCCAGAAATGCAGTATCACTGATTAATATATCTGTCCATTTAGCATGTCCTGTTTATTTGTTGGTGGAGACTCAGTTATTTGAATGTTTATGGAGCAATTTATTTTCAGGAGGTGCTGAAGATTCTTACACTGTCCCAGAATGCAAAGTGCAATTAGGCTGGCAACAGAAAGGATAAAAGTAGACTGAGCTTTTATTTTGCTGGGTAAGTCGAATTACTGATGACACAAATGACATATGGAACTAGTTAAATCAGTCGGCAGAGAAGGTAGGTAGATAAAATATGTTATGGGGGAAACATCATAGGTGTGATGAAGGTTTGCTAACACTAATGCAGCAACTACTTGAACCTACAGGGAAGAAACTGCATAATGTAGTCTAATCTGAAAGTAGCACACAGGTATAGTTCCACACAGTATGGTACTACAACAGTAATACACAAATTCAGCATAATAATAATAATAATATGTCAGCTAGACAGGAAGTGTAAAATACAGACTGTGTGATCTCAGAGAAAAACACAACTACAATAGTGAAAATGCAATATGCACATTCAGTATAATAAGTATAAGAGCTGAAGAGGTAGTAAAAATGACCACAGAACATTCTTACACTTTCAACATTAACTTTTAGTGGCATTTCCTTTTAAGTATATAGATGCATTGTTAGACTGTCACTTTTTTGCTAGGTCTCAGCTTCGGTTTCATTACTTTTATTTGTTTGCATTACAGGTGAGGTGCAGTGCCGGCAGCACAATGTCAGGATATCTAGGATGGGTATCTTCTAAACGTTCATCCCTTTCAGTTTAAGTAGTCAACATTAAATGTATTCACATACTTAGATCATATATCATATATATCTCCACATATTTCACATATTTAATAAGTAAAGCCACACTGTTTGCCACTGTTTAATAATATCCATGTTAAATTTTTATCTTCCTTATCTGCTTATTTCATGTTTTATAAACTACATGACTCATCTTCTTCCATATTTTTGAACACCTTGATAGACTTATTTCATAGATTTCATGTATTTTCATAGAGTTTACAATGCTGAGTCAGTCCATGGACTATAATTACTTCACCAGGCTAAGAAGGCATCTCTTACTTCAAAGAGGCAAAAGAAGTCAGACCCTAAAGGAATGTATGGGCCCCTATCTGATTGTCACTGTCTACTGTAAAGGAAGTAACAACATCTCTCTGTTTTACCTGTAGCAGCAGATTATTCCAGAAATGCAGTATCACTGATTAATATATCTGTCCATTTAGCATGTCCTGTTTATTTGTTGGTGGAGACTCAGTTATTTGAATGTTTATGGAGCAATTTATTTTCAGGAGGTGCTGAAGATTCTTACACTGTCCCAGAATGCAAAGTGCAATTAGGCTGGCAACAGAAAGGATAAAAGTAGACTGAGCTTTTATTTTGCTGGGTAAGTCGAATTACTGATGACACAAATGACATATGGAACTAGTTAAATCAGTCGGCAGAGAAGGTAGGTAGATAAAATATGTTATGGGGGAAACATCATAGGTGTGATGAAGGTTTGCTAACACTAATGCAGCAACTACTTGAACCTACAGGGAAGAAACTGCATAATGTAGTCTAATCTGAAAGTAGCACACAGGTATAGTTCCACACAGTATGGTACTACAACAGTAATACACAAATTCAGCATAATAATAATAATAATATGTCAGCTAGACAGGAAGTGTAAAATACAGACTGTGTGATCTCAGAGAAAAACACAACTACAATAGTGAAAATGCAATATGCACATTCAGTATAATAAGTATAAGAGCTGAAGAGGTAGTAAAAATGACCACAGAACATTCTAGAAGGGCATCCTTAGATGTCGCCCATAATATGATGGGAGGTTAGATGGGTGCCGCTCCACACACAACATACCACAACTGCCACAAAGAAAAGCAAGAGAAATTGGATAGACTGTGATAAAGCCCATACTCCAAAGAGTCATGAGACTTGTGACCACACAATGATTGCTTTGGGGATTTAGCAGACTTGGTTGCCACATGTTTGGATGCAATAAAATAACAATGACTGGCCTGCGTACAAAGGAAAATGTAGAGATCAATAACTGTTTATGATGGCCATGAACTGGACGAGATGCAAAAAGGACCAATTATAACAACAGCAACAGTTTGGACAACTGACCCACGGGCAACACATATAATTATAAATAAACAACAGCAGATTTCAGCTAATTATTAACAACTGTCAATGACTAGTCTAAATAAAAGGGGAACTGTACATACCAATAGCTGTTGATGCTCACTATGAACTGGACTTGGGGCTACAAAGTCCTAATATAATAAAAGCAAATATTTGAGCAAATGATCTCTGGGCAGCAACAACTATTATAAGCAAATAATTTGAGCCACACGGAAGACAGTGCAGTGAGCTGAGAGCAACAAGGAGTTCCTATAAAGAGCAACAGCAGTGTCATGTCAAGTTGTACTACACATAGAAACTTCTAGCAAATGTGTAAAATAAGCAATGGAGCATATGATGAGTAAAGGAAATGTTAGACAGCAGTTATAAACATTTACAAGCTCGTTGCATTTATACACACACATCTACCACTGACTGAAATGCAGCTGGGACACAACCACTTAGAACTGGTCAGTCCAGCAGCAGCTGTGCGTAGCAAGGAAACACAGCACAAAGCAACTCTGCCAAATAGAGTGCTTATGCTGTGAAGCACAATTCAAAAACTGCACTTGAGAATCAGTGACAGAAAGTCAGAAAAACAACTGCAAATTTCATCAGGACTAAGTAGAATGACCAGAACACATGCACGTTCCTACTCTAGCAAGAAAAAAAGCAAAAAGTGTCACAAACAAATCTTTAGCAACAATACTGATTAATAGTAAATGCATATTAAAAGCACGCAGATGAAATCTGACTGAAAAAAAGAAAGAAAGGAAAAAAAACACACTTTCCTGATATTTTTTGTAGCAAGGTCAAATCTAGTTAGAACTTCGCAAGCACAGAGCAGCCCAACCAAATGCATAGCTTAACCATTCACTTCACATAACAACCTTTTTCCATCATCCCAGCCAGTTTATATAGTTTGCATCCTGGTTCAACCACCTTCCCATCTTAGTTTACTTTAACAAAACCAGAAAAATAGGTGTGGACCTCTTGGGTTTTCGATCCTGAGTGATGCCTGCCCGGAGGGAAGGAATAACCAATTTTACAAAGCCTTTCACTCTTGATCCTAAGTTTACTTTATATTACATCATTTATTTACTGCCAGTACATGTTTCTGTTTTCAGTTAATTCTGTGAAATTATGTATTTTATTTCCATTGATGTCTTTATTTGCAGATATTATTGCCTAGATGCCATGTTTTTATTTCATTTTTCCTTTTGCACAGGTTTTATCATTTCATCCAAACTACCCTTGTGTCACTATGAAATCATTAAGTATAATAATTCCTTAGTTGTTTCAGCAGTGCTAAACATAACATTTTTACATTGTGTGTAGCAGAAAAAATATCTGAGAAAATGTATTTATGTAGTTTCTTGTTTAGCAATAGTTTTTCTTGCTGCATTTCTGATCTAACATTACATGTATGCAGACTATCCCATTCTGTTATTCTACAGTAGCAATATATTAACTAGAGTCTATGTTTAGCCATAGAACAGAAAATGCATTGAACGCGAGTTTCATTGAACATGGTGTTCATCAAGCTGTTAGAGTAAGATCACAGCATGGTAGGGATCGGGTATTTTACCCTTTCCCCACTCCAGTGCAATCTCGGACTTGGTAGGCATAATTAGCATGGGGTATGGGGGGATGAGGAGTTTCACTGAATGCCATTTGTGATGTAATGCCATTCGGTGATTTTTCCATTGGATGACTAAACATAGATCCTATGAACTATAGGCTAATATTTTTGTTGCACTTTGCAACACAATATTGTCATGTTCACTGATTCATATGCAACTACATATTGTCTTATATATTACTGAAGTATTTTCTACCTTAACCACATATGCGCAGGTATGTATTCAAGTATTTAAAGTAGGATGTGTATAATTCTTAAGTGTTCCAGTTTAAGGTCCAGAACTCCATTTAAAATACAAGATAACAATGAATATTGTTAGGTATTCAATCATTTACCTGATTATTCAACTGCTGGATTCAAGTCTTTATGTACAGTAAGGTTTCATTTGCAGTATTCTATTGCACAAGACAAAATACTCAAAATAAGGAATTCAGATAAATAAATCATCAAAACTTTAAAAAGAATGTTATATGTGAAATAAAAGAGGCAACCACAAAAATTTAAAACATTAATAATCAAGTGTGTGAAATCTTGAAAGAAAAACAATGTGGATGAGATATATCAGAATTAAACACCCAGGCAGAAATCATTGTCCAAAATGGGAAAACAAATCCCAGGCATATGGTTAAGTTAGCAGTTGATGGCCTTTAGGACCTGGAGTATACATAACACAGTGCTGTCTCCTCTTACACTCAGACACTATCTTCCTTTATATAGCAGAACCTGCAGTAACTACATCTGACCTCAATATTGCAGGAGCTCTGCCACAAGGCCCTACACCTACAAGCTTATTGAGAATTTTTTCATTGTTTAATAGCCTGCAGTCACTACATCTGACCTCAGTATTGCAGGAGCTCTACCACAAGGCCCTACACCGACAAACTTATTGAGAATTGTGTCATTGCTTAATAGCCTGCAGTCACTGCATCTGACCTTGACCTTACAAAAGCTCTGCCAAAAGGCCCTACATCTACAAACTAATTGAGAATTTTGTCATTGTTTAATAGCCTGCAGTCACAAATCTGACCTCAGTATTGCAGGAGCTCTGCCACAAGGCCCTACACCTACAAGCTTATTGAGAATTTTGTCATGGTTTAATGTAAGCATATTTCTCATGAAGAACCTTGCTGTGTATTAACTTTAATCAGTTAAATGCATGTCTGGTATGTGATTGAACATCCTTATGTAATAGCTCAGGCAGTCTAAGCACATTTTACTTAGTTAGCCATTGTCCCCTTCTGTTTGACCAGTAGACTATACTGCATATGCAAGTTATTTAGTCTAAGGAAATGACAGACAAACTGCTTTACTCACATCTCTTTGTTAATTTGTTCTGGTTATAAACTGATTACTCTCACTTATAAATTGACATGAGGGTGGGATGCCCATTCCACTCAGCTTTGCTACACTGGGCTTTGCTTTGATCCCCTACCCTACTCCTAATTCCCACCCACTCTCTCTTACTCTAACATTATACTTCCTACATACATATTTCACTTAAGACTCTTACTCCAAACCCTCCCAACTGTCCCTTACTACTTCTATACATACACATCTGTTTCTTGTTTCTTACTTTCCTGTCTGTATTTAATTTTTAATCCCATTCCCAACTATCTTTCTCCCTCCTATACTGCTTTGCACTACATTCATTTATAATCGTCACCCTCCCAAATAGTAACTGTTTATTCTGCATTTTATTTTTTTCTTTTCCCAAATAAATCCTCATTTCTTTTTATTGACTACACCATTATACTCTAACCTTTAATACCATTATCTAGTCCTTACTTTCCAGAGAAGCTACCAGGACAATCTACATATCTTCTTCTATAGAAAATTCATTTCTCCTTACCTATCCTCCTCCAGCTCTTAGAATCCAACATCACTGAATCTCCTACTGTCCAGCAGCTTCTTGTTTCCTTCTTCATTGCTTCTCCCCCACTACCTGACATCTATAAAATATCGATACCTGTACTTAATTATGCTGTTAATCAGCTTATCCTTGATTCTTCCCCTCCTACTGTGCCATCTGTCATCCTACTATGACTCAATAATGTCTCTCAATATCCCTCCAACTCTGTTCCAACCACCTCTCCATATTTCTCCTTTACACTCGACCCACATTGCACTATTTAATATTGCCCCTCACCTTTATTCCAAATATAGGTTGATTAACTGCACTTCAACTCAAACCAAAACAAAAAATTAAGTGCAAGAATCCTCTCCAAAACTTAAGTATGCAAAATTCCCCAATATGCTAAAATCGTTATAATAGGAGATATACACCCTAATACTGTCTCACCTATCATAATGAAGAGAATGATAATTCTCTCCCACACACTTCTGTAACTGAACAACAGCCAGTGATCTACTTTTTTTGCTGCAATAAATGCTAGAAGTATAAGAAGTAAAACTGCTGAGCCACATGCCTGGATTACACAACATAAGTCTGATGTTCTCGCTGTAAATGAAACTTGGCTTAAACCCAGCATAAACCCACCCAAAGCTATACCTCCTGGCTATCATAGCATCCATAATGACTGTATAAAGAGGAAAGGTGATGGTATTGCTTTAATATTTCCCAATACATCCCACATTTCCCCTTACAGCAAACCAACACCAAGATTCATTTCAGCAGAGCTTTTTAATGCTTTCCTCAAAATAAACAATTATAAACAAATATGTATTACTATCCTTTACATCCCCCCTGGTGACAATACAGCTATACTAGAAAATATCCTACATTGGATATCCATAATATTTCTACAATAAATACTAGTACTCGGCAATGTGAATGTCAATGGGTTGGACATGAGCTCTAACTCCCCTACATCTAGCATGAACTTAGATGGTTTCACACAACTAATTAATAGCCCCACGCATTGTAGCAAGACAACAAATTGTCTATTACACTGGATCCTAGTATCAGGCCCCAGCAAATACTCCACCACAGGTACAATGTCAGACTCTCCCAGTGATCATCTCCCAATCTGTATCACTAGACATCTCACATATCTAGTTAAACAGAATATTAATAAAACTTGTAACCTTTTCAAGTGTAATCCAGAAATGTTCATTACTACACTAGATTCTGTTAACTGGACCTCCCAAAAAATCCTCCTCTTAGATGATGCTGTAATTGAATTCAGTACAACTTTTATAAATATTCTAAACAGCCTTGCACCTCCTAGAAAGAAGAGACTGAAACAAAAGAGAAGAATGCTAATGCAGGCTAGAGAAACAGCATGGAAAGAATTGCAAAAATATAAAACACTTCAATATCTTGAAAACTTCAGAATGCTTCACAATCAGACTAAAAAACAAATAAATGAAGACAAAAATATAGTATAATAACTTTCAGAATATTACTAAACATAATCATAAAAAAGTTTGAACATCCATTACATAAATCTTACATACCAGCCAAAAATTCAACCCAAATCCCTCGCCAGATAACTCACCACTCAAAATTGCAATACAGTTCAACTCTTATTTTATAGATCGTATAGCATCTCTAAGGATTCCTCAACATCCAATCCCTTTCCTGCCCAACAGCCACATGTCATTACATCCACCTTCACCTTCAAACCTGTGCCCACATCCTATATAAAACTACTATTAAACAAACTTAAACCATGCTCTTCTTCAGCTGATGACCTTCCAAGTGAGTACCTAAAAACAGCAGCCAGTAGCATTGCCTATCCTGTCTTAATCCTTATAAATAGGTCTATTCAGGAATCCCATGTTCCATGTCTCTGGAAAAAGTCACAAATTAACCCTCTGCACAAAGGAGGAAATTCAACAAACATTAATAACTTTACACCTATAGCAATCTTATCTCATCTCGCCAAAATACTTTATTTATTATTTATTTGTCTTTTGTTAACCTGGTTTAGTCCAGGTGGGCTGGTGGCCCATTTTCAGTCTAGACCTGAGGAGAAAAGCTCCACATAAAGAACAAGTGATAGAGTTTACATAAGCAGTAATGCCATATAAAAAATATGAGTACAAAAGCAACAAATAATCATACAATAATGGAAATTAACAAAGCATAGAAATGCAGCAAAAACAATGGCTAAAAATTGCAAGAGGTGGAATCCTATTATAAAAAAAAATGTAGATTTACAAATAGGTCATCAGGGAAAGAGCCCTAAAGCATCTATAGGGATTAAACAAGTTGGTAAAGAGGAGGAAGAAGGTAGAAATAGAAAGGTGTGAAGTAAAGTTTGAGAGAGTCAAGAGAGAAAAACGAATGCAGTCATGAGTAGTGGGGGGATGGGAAGTATACTAGCAAAGGAAGAGACAAGATGAGGTCTTGGTATATTAATGCTCTGCGGTGCAGCTGAGGTACCACAGTGCTGGTGTCTGTAAAAGTTATATTAGACTCAGGAGAGGAGAATTTTTATAGTATAACAACAGGGTGAGAACACATTTATGTAGGGTGGTGACAGGTACAGGAGGGGGAGTTTGCAGGGTAGACCCTCACTCCTTTTTAAAATGAAACGAAGATTGGATGGGACATATATCGGCACAGGGTTTCTTCCAAGTTTGGGATGCAGAGCATTTATAAAGTAATCTGCCTATTGTTTTGCTAGGCTTGCAGGTGTCAAGTAGCTGCTGGTCATTGGTCAGTGCTACGGAGAGACCATGAGGGTTTGTATGGGGGTAGGAGGGTAGAGAGGGAAGGACAGCCTGCAGGTTTGTAAAGTAGAGAATGTGTCATCTGTAGCTGAGAATGTTGGAGGAGCTGAGGGAATTCAAGCCACTGTTGTTGTTTAAGGGCGAGGCAGTGATAGGATTTGTAAGGGAAGTTACAGGCAAATATGGCTATCCGGTTATATGTTTGTTCAAGTCTGGTTAAAAGATTTGCACGGAGGTGGGTAAATATAGGGGTAGCATGCAGTAGACAGGGGAGGAGATAGGCTTCAGCTAGGGAAGACACTGAGGTGATGGATAAGAATTTTTTGTTTGTATACAAAAGAACAAGTATTTGATTGGTCTTTTTGATGGACTGTTGAATATGATGGTCAAATTTCAGTTGATCGTCAATTGTAATTCCTAGAAGTTTGGTGTGGGAGTTAGCATGAATGATGGCATTGGCTATGGAAGAGACACTGAAGGAACTTTTAAGGTTGGACATAGATTTTGGAAGGAAAAGCAGAACCTTATTTTTGGCATGATAGTGGATGATAATCTAATATTTGGCCTACATATAGAAATTGCATAAGAAAATCTCATCAAAAACTAGGGATGATTTACAGAACCAAAAACTTTCTCACTGTCACAACTAAAACTACACTTGCCACTATTTATCTCCTCCCAACACTTGAACAATGTTATAACAAAGTTGATAAATTTCAAGCACATAGCCCTTTCAGAACCTGCCACTGTATAGCACTGAAACTTCTTATGACCAATAAAATTATCCAGCATCCATCTGCCTGTCCAGCACTAAAAGAACATTCAACACAACTGTCTTCTCAGTCAGTCACTGTGATCCAGTGACCAAAAACTCCTGTCTGTCTACAGGCCTAGCAAACCTGCCTGGCATCGTCTGTACTTGTACAAGGTTGCTAAGGCTTGGAACTCCTTACCTGTATGTATCAAGTCTAGACCCTCCCTCCCATCTTTCAAACTGACTCTGAAAGACTTCCAAGATAAAATCTGGTTCTGTTCTTGCTCAAAAACCAGAATAAACTCTATTCCTGAATGTGTTTTCACTTCCGTCCTTACTGCTATCTAATTCTCTGTCCTCGGTTTTTCCTTAAATATACAATTAGCCTGTTTTCCCTCACTTTGTATTGCAATTCCTGTTTGTATTAGACAAACGTACCTTTAATTTCTATATGAACTGTCTAAAAGTTTGCTAAATATTAAATGATTTGTCATATACCTTGTATTGATTCTTAATAAATGTTTTTATATTATGTCTAGTTTGTTACAATTATTTAAACTGCATATGTTTTTGTTTTATTTGTTGAAGATTTTATAATTATTTTTCTTAAAATGTCTTGCATTCATTTGAAGCATTTCTCCCCAGGCTTACCCTGTCAGACTTTCCTGGTAATCAAATGTCAATAAATAAAATAAATAAAAATAAAATTACACAAACAAAAATGAATGCTGACAAAAGGAACATGATCTACTACTTAGCTGTTGTTTTCTTACTTTTACTTCTAACCTTGAGAAACTCACAAGAGGTCAATGAGACTTGACAATTCTAACACAGTAAAGTATAATGGGTAATGGATAAACATAACGCTGTGCAATTTATAGTTAACACTAAAATAAAGCTGTTGTCTGCAGTCTGTGCAGGTTGTAAAATGCCAGTCTACCAGTGAATGGTAACATTACTTTCTACGACCTTGGCTGTGAGGTAAAACAACATTTTGGAAAGAACAATTCACTGTGCAATAAGGATTTACTAATTATGGCATGTCTTGCAGCAGTGGAAATATAACCTACCTAACTGTGGATGCACTGTGACCAGACCCACAGTGGTTCTGTTAAACGACTGGGGATATGCATGACTCTGAGTCAGAAACAAACGCAAGCAGAACATAAAGGTGATAGTACAGTGTTAGAATATCTTTGTATGTTTTAGCAGCTATTTTTAACAGTTATGACTATAGCTTTGTAAAATTTCTGTTGCAGTTATGTCACACTTGTGTGTAATTGGTGTTAAGAATATCATACCATGTTGTAAAGTTTTATGATCTCATTAACTTGATATGAACTCTTTGTATTTAGAAAGTGGTAAGTAAAACATCTCGCTGACTTCAATCATTATGGAGGAATCTATGTGAAATGCATTCTTTTCAGAATTTTGATTTTGATTTATACAGCAACTGGAAATGAGTGATTTTCTAATAATAAAGACTAAAAAAATATTCTGGGAAGTCCAAAAATATAATTGTTTACTCAGTCCACAGGAGAGTGACTGGTGCAAGTTATAATTAATCTATGCAAATGCATGAAATACTCTAACTATTCTCTGTAAATGAAATAAAAATATTTGTGTTATAATCAGTTTATTTATGAGAAACTATCGATATGTTTATTATAGCTAGGATCTTACATAAGACCATCACTGGTATAAAAGAGTAAACATTGTGCTTCCAGTCTGATGGCAGTTAAAAGGAAACAGCCCTGGTAGGCAAGTAGTTGTTGTGACGACCGTGCCCTGGCCCAGCAATCAAGGAGCCTCAATCCTCACCACTAACACCTGGGAGGTTGTCTCATAGAAGAGGAAAGGATAACTAATACACACAGTAAAGTACAATTTCCCTTAAGAGCACACAGAGATCACAGTCAGTCTGGGGCTGGTTGCTCCCTTGCTCTCCAGGTCCCCAATAAGACTCCCCACTGGCACAGGTATAGGGTCCAGGTCTCAGTCTAGTGGGCAAGCTAAAACCTCCAGTACCCTCTCTGTCCAACCAGTGCTTTGTGTCCCTGCCCAGGTAGCTGACACACACCAACACTTTGAGATAAGTATTTATACAACTTCACAGACACTCCTGGGAAAGGCTGACACAGATTATCTAGCTGTGCCCCTTTACCCAGACTATACTGTAGTAATTACTGCCACCACCAGCTAACAATTATGAGCTACCCAAAGGCCCTTGAAAGGGTGTCCAATTATTACTCTGCAATATTATTATCCATTTGGAAAAGTGATTATTCAGTCTAAGGCTTATTAAAGTGGCTTATTACAACAAACTCCATAAATATGCAATGCACTCTAGAGCCTACGTATCTCTACACAAACCAGCTACAGGTAAAAGGTTTTAAAATATTTAATAATAAATAATTAAAACACAAAACAATGCTACTACACCACAAAGATATCTAAGAGTTCAGAGATCACACAGAAACTTAAATAATACAGTAGGACAGGTATGATGTCAAAGAAAAACACTTAATCTAACTTTCTAATCTTTAGCTATTCTTAAGAGAAAACACACTGCTATAATCCATCTTACATACATAAAGAGCATAAGCAGTGCTGGGGTTGATGGTCCAAGACAAAATGTTTACAGGATCTCACGGAACAATAGTTTTTAAAAACACTAACAAACAGCTCTGCTAAGGCCTTCCCAGATTACATCATTTTGACACTTAGGTTTTCCCAGTATACACATTACATAATTTTGACACTTAGTCTGGAGTTCCCAGGCCAACAAACTGCATTATTTAGCAATCTAACACCTGCTCAGGAAACTACAACAATAAAAGACATTTCATATGTACACTCTAGCAATTATTCCTTAAGTTAAGACAATAGAAATAATGTGTTCAGCCAGCTGCTTCAGCACCACCATTTATATAATTGTAACTTCAAAGAACATTTGAAATGCTTGGCTTGATTTTCCTTACAGCAGATGCCAATGTTGCAACAAACTTGAAGTTCACATTTTACAGTGTTTTCTTTAATTTAAGAACACAAGCCTGTATTTTACATTTATATATACAAATGATAGCATTATGTATCAAATTCTATTTGACTAGGCTGGCAGCCTTCGCCATCTTCCTCCAGTCTTCACAGTAGTCATAAAATCTGTAATACAACTCAGTCTGCTGCATAGATGATAATCAAAGGTAATTGGTTATTATCTCAAATACCTTTAAAAATGTTTACACACTTCACAATGCAACAAAAAAACTTTTTTTAAGAAACTTGTCACATACAGGCAGCCAAAATATCATGTATTGCAAAGAACTATAAACATGTTATCACTCACAACCATTTGCCCCCTCTCCTTCTTTCTACCTCAGTGCCCTCTCCAGTGCCAGACTGACCAACCTCTCCTATTGTACCTGGACCATTTCCATTCTAAGGCTGGGACCAATATGGAACCTAGGGATATCCTGAAGGGTTGAATCATTAACTACTTCCACTGGGGAAATGTGTTCATGTATGAGTAACCTCTTGGTATCCACATGTTCTTTGTGTTCTCCTGCTACATCTCAGTGTTACTCCCCTTTATGAATTATACCTCCCTACAGAGAATGCCTAGATGAATCCCTTCTGCCAAGAGATGGCCACACCCATCCTTCCCTACCACTACCACAGAGATGAATTCCTTCTCCCAAAAGATGACCATGCCCATCCTTCCATGCCACTTCATCAGAGATGGATCTCTTCTCCCAAGAGATGGCCACACCCATCCTTCCCTGCCACTACCTCAGATGCCTGAGCCACTCACTGAACCAATGAAATTGATGCCTAGAAATTCACTTTGAGAGAGACACTCATTAAATGACTTTCTTGACAACCATTTCTCAACCACATAGCAGTCTGCTTATGAGTGCAGACCAAATAAATCAAAAAAACCCATTTAGAGGACACATTTTCATGTGCTAGTATAAGAGAGTATTTGAGGCATGCAGCTGTTTGTTGATAGACTTCTGACATAAAGGCTGTTCTTCGCTCTTTGGAGGTATAGACAGATATCATAATTCTACTTCAATCAGAATTAAAAAAGCATTGCATGGCCAACATCCAATTGTCTTTAGCCAGAACTGGTGCCATGGACAGATAAAGTCCTGACAGCAGCTCATGTGTCATGTATATGGTCATAACACTGTATTAACACCTTTATTTTCTGCTTGTGTCTATTCCTGGCCTTTATTACCAAGGGTAATGGAGGATGCACTCGTAAGGTTTGGCCACACTGATCCTGGTGGTATAATACAGTGTGCACTCACAGGGGGTTGGTGGCAGTGATGTTGGTGGTGGAATAGACTATGCACTCAGAGAAGGTGGTTTCAGTGATCCTGGGGGTGTAATGGAGTATCCACTCATGGGGGTGGATGCAGTCATACTAGTGGTCTAATGAAGGGTACACTCTTGGGGGGTGGCTGCATTGACACTGGTGGTATAATATAATGTGTACTTGCAAGGGGTTGGTTTCACTGATGCTGGTGGTGTAATGAAGGGTATACTCATGGGGGGGTGGCTGCAGTCATGCTGGTGGTATAATGGATTGTGCACTCATTGGGGAGGCTGTAGTGTACTAGTGGGGTAAGGGAGTATGCACTCATGGGGGTGGTTTTAGTGATTCTGGGGGTTTAATGGAGTGCAGACTTACAGGGAGATGGTTTTACTGATGCTGGTGGTGTAATGAAGTGTGCACTCATAGGGGTGGTTGCACTGATGCTGGTGATGTAATATAATGAGCACTTACAGGGGGTTGGTTGCAATGATGCTTGTGGTGTAATGGAGGGTGAACTCATATGGGGTGGCTGCAGTCATGCTAGGGGTGTAATGGAGGGTGCACTAATGGGGATGGCTGCAGTCATACTGCTGATGTAATGGAGTGTGCACTCATAGGGGAGTGGCTGCACTGATGCTGATGGCTTCTCTCCCCCATGTAGGGGGAAGGTTTAGGCATTACAAATAAGCACATTGCCAAAATGCTGGCAAAGGTACAAACCACCTTCATGAGTGTCTGTATGATAGCCATTGCAGATGGCAGTCCTGGAGTAATTCCGTATTACAGGAGAAAGAATGAGAAGGGTCTGATTTGGGAGGCCTAATGTTTGGTAGGCACAGAAGCAAAAAATACCCAGGAAAAAAGAAATGGTAAAATTCCAAATAAAATGCCCAGGACAAAAAGGAAATGATAAAATTCCAAATAAAATGCCCAGGACAAAAAGAAATGGTAATATTCCAAATAAAATGCCCAGGACAAAAAAGAAATGGTAAAATTCCAAATGCTGTTTTCTGGAAGGTAACTGTGATCAAAGGTTGACACCTGACATTTTCCAAAATATCAGAATTGTGGATTATCTGAGAAACCAGACCTATGTGGTTCAACATTTATAATCAGTGAAGTAGAACTTTCAGTCCACCCCTGTAAGCTCCCTAAAGCAAGGAGTGGACTAAATAATGGAAGGTTTAAGTCTTCCATTTTGTTCAAATTCCCCCAGTCTTGGTCCTCACAAACCACCAGTCCACGCCCCTGGGAAATTCCAGTACATATCACTTTTTATCTTTATACTCTGTTACATTCCCAGCTCACTTGGCTCTTGTGTGATGTCCACATCTATGATGACTGCAGGAATGGAATATTTAAGGTAGAAAAATATAAGGGTGCAATTTCTTGCTACATAGCTAGCTGCTGCAGGGTGCATGTGTTTTTTGTTCTACTTAATATTTAAAGTAACATCTGATAATTTTGTTCAACTAACTCAACAAATTTTACTCAGAATCAGTCAGAAAAGATATCAAATGTTATGGCATGAGGTTCAGATCCTTTTTTTAAAAAATGTGATAAACACAGGCATACTGTTATGAAATGAGCACTTTTGCAGCCTGTACAGTTTGGCAGTGTGAGCCTGTGACTGCTTTTCTTTCCTACAGAAGTACTGAGACTTACCGTTGTATTTTAGGTGTTTTAGGATTCATTTTGTATCAGTTCTTTCCATTCCAAAATGCCTTAATACATTATATTATGCAGACTGTTTGTTGCACAGAGACAACCTGGCTTACCATTTGTCAGTATAACTAAAAGGGCTATTGGTTAACGTTATGCCATTTCTACTTTGAGTTAATAGATTTTATATCAGGGATTTGAATGTAGAATTTGTCACACTGGCACCTTTAAGTGGCACGTATCCTCAGTTACATGTTATGCTGTTTCAGCTGACATAGTGCTTGCTTCTTCCCTAACATTACGATTATGATTTCCTAAAAGAATTAGCCTCCCTCCCTTGCACACCCAAAATTTGTCAACAACTTACATCCAACCTTACCTGCTCTTCTTTTCTGTATTTCTTTGTTCCTCTTGAAATAATTCACCATCAGAGATGTCCTAAAGTCTATAGTTCTAACACTTTCAAATGCATCTCCCAATTCAGTTAACCTGTTCATTGGTTCATCTTTCTATAACTAGAGCACATTACAAATCTCCTTCTCCACCTAAAACAACTTATACATCACAAACAACAGTATGTCCACTGTATGGAAGACAGACATTGTTAAACCACTAGCAAAAATTACTAACCAAATGATTCAAAAACTTCAGGACAATCTGTAGACTTCTGACAGTAGAAAAATCCTGGAAAAAATGTCTTCTCACAGCCACAGAGTACATCAAAATGTACGACATACTCTCCTCATGGAAACATGGATTCTCGTGTGGTAGAGGCATCATGGCTGCTCTTTATTGACTAATTTATGATGTTTTGAACAGCATGGACAAAGGCCAACTTACTGGTGCAACCTTTATAGACCTCATCAAAGCCATTGATTTGATAGACCCATCAATATTACTCAGCTCCCCTTCTTGCATCAGACATAAGCAAAGATTGTCTTCACTGTTTGCATATATTTTTACAGATAAATATTTCAAAGAACAGATAGGCAACTTATCCTCTCTCGGTGCTCCTCTTGTAAAATGAGTACCCCAGGGATTGGTTTTCTCACCCATGACTATCTGTTTATGAACTCTCTCCCAGCTCACCTCCCTCATGTCTCAGTGATTATGTATAGGTTTGATATGATAATTTATAGACCCAAGCACTCACCCTTAATTATCAACAAAAATGATTTGAAAAAGACGTGAATACACCACCACTGTGTCAGTCACACAATAACCTCATACTGAACCCCCAAGAATCTAAAAGTATGATCTCTGGCACACAACAAAAGCTCTCCACAGTCCCACCAAACTGGACACTAAGGCATCATTTCAAACAGCTCTTATAAACCACATCATACTTCAGATAGCATGGTATCTTCTGGGCATATTCTTGAACTTTGTTTCACATCAGAAGTACTAAGTCTGAAATAAATACCCTAATTGTCTGGGAAAACTATATATCACATTTTCTGTCACCAGATTGTAGACTAGCAATTGGAAAGGCAGTTCTCCTACCACAGAAAGAATATGACCTCCCTAATGCTGCCAAAACCTGAAAGAAAAAACACTGAGCTCTGCAGACACTGTCTAATTATATCTGCTGATTTACCACATTAGCCTTCCCAAAGAGATCAAAACTGCTCAGTTCAGGTAATGTAAAATGACTTCCCACAAGTGAAATGCCTGCTCCTTCTAGCCTGCTTAATCTACAAAACCTTATATCAAGACTCCTTTGTTTCTTTCTCCAGTTGACTCTAAAAACAATATCCTGTAACCTTAAGCAAAATTCTGTCCTTGTGTCTCTCTGCTTTTCTCGCCCACTCACAGAACTCTTCTGATCACTGCTTCTCATTAATGTCACCTAAGAGACGGGGTCACTCCCTGGAAACGTAACCGATGTCTCCTCCTTTCCCTTTTTTAGACATCAGCGGTAGAAATCTTTACACTCAAGAGCTGCTTGTAAATGTAATTCTCCGCAAAACATTACTTTACTCCTTAACTGCTTTACAATCAGTCTGTCCTCCCTCGCTCCCACCTTCACTACATTCACCTCATAACTTAAGGCTAAGACATCCATGCCAGACTAACCCTCATCTCTCTCATCTTGATATGCTGTACCCTCCTATCATGCACCGTCTCTCCTTCATACTCTCTTCTACTTCCCTACCCTCACACCTCCCACCTCTTATAAACCATATTGCACTGTGAAGGATCTCCTGCTGCCAGTCGCTCCAAACCCACAGATTCTTGCACATTACAACCTAGCAGTTACTATCATGTAGTGTCTTTTAACAGCAGTCATGGTCACACCCATAGGAATTAGAGTTGAGATTCATAGCAGACTTGGAAGTTTAACATAATTGATTCAGCGCTAACTAGGAAATGCTTGCATACAGTTTCTTCTCATGTTTTCATTTAAAGGGCAATAATGTGGGACAGAGGCCTCAAATCAAGGACAGAGTTTGAAATATAGGGTCATAGGTTCATACGTTCATAAGAGGTTACTAGGGCCTTTATAAGCCTAGCTGTGTTACACCCTTGTTCCCTTATTGACCAAGTTGTATGTTCTATATCTGCAGGTCGAGTCTGTGAGCAGCACTGAGTGCCCTAATCCTAGAGGGACATAGGTGACAACCCAGGGGTAAAAGTATGGTTTCCCATCCAGTTGTCTAGGTTACACTTAAATTTTATTAATATAAATTTAATATTTAGATATTATTTTAGATAGTAGACACTTAATAGGATCATTGAGGAGCTGTGTTTTACATGAATTGGGAGTTTGCTCCAGAGGAATGGCAATCTCTGGGAGACATATCTGTCTGTCCACATTTTATGGTTTTAAATAAGCAATTATTTAATTGAATGATGAATTTGTAATTGTGTTTTAATTGACTTAATTGGATGTGTGGACTAAATAATGGAAGGTTTAAGTCTTCCATTTTGTTCAAATTCCCCCAGTCTTGGTCCTCACAAACCACCAGTCCACGCCCCTGGGAAATTCCAGTACATATCACTTTTTATCTTTATACTCTGTTACATTCCCAGCTCACTTGGCTCTTGTGTGATGTCCACATCTATGATGACTGCAGGAATGGAATATTTAAGGTAGAAAAATATAAAGGTGCAATTTCTTGCTACATAGCTAGCTGCTGCAGGGTGCATGTGTTTTTTGTTCTACTTAATATTTAAAGTAACATCTGATAATTTTGTTCAACTAACTCAACAAATTTTACTCAGAATCAGTCAGAAAAGATATCAAATGTTATGGCATGAGGTTCAGATCCTTTTTTTAAAAAATGTGATAAACACAGGCATACTGTTATGAAATGAGCACTTTTGCAGCCTGTACAGTTTGGCAGTGTGAGCCTGTGACTGCTTTTCTTTCCTACAGAAGTACTGAGACTTACCGTTGTATTTTAGGTGTTTTAGGATTCATTTTGTATCAGTTCTTTCCATTCCAAAATGCCTTAATACATTATATTATGCAGACTGTTTGTTGCACAGAGACAACCTGGCTTACCATTTGTCAGTATAACTAAAAGGGCTATTGGTTAACGTTATGCCATTTCTACTTTGAGTTAATAGATTTTATATCAGGGATTTGAATGTAGAATTTGTCACACTGGCACCTTTAAGTGGCACGTATCCTCAGTTACATGTTATGCTGTTTCAGCTGACATAGTGCTTGCTTCTTCCCTAACATTACGATTATGATTTCCTAAAAGAATTAGCCTCCCTCCCTTGCACACCCAAAATTTGTCAACAACTTACATCCAACCTTACCTGCTCTTCTTTTCTGTATTTCTTTGTTCCTCTTGAAATAATTCACCATCAGAGATGTCCTAAAGTCTATAGTTCTAACACTTTCAAATGCATCTCCCAATTCAGTTAACCTGTTCATTGGTTCATCTTTCTATAACTAGAGCACATTACAAATCTCCTTCTCCACCTAAAACAACTTATACATCACAAACAACAGTATGTCCACTGTATGGAAGACAGACATTGTTAAACCACTAGCAAAAATTACTAACCAAATGATTCAAAACTTCAGGACAATCTGTAGACTTCTGACAGTAGAAAAATCCTGGAAAAATGTCTTCTCACAGCCACAGAGTACATCAAAATGTACGACATACTCTCCTCATGGAAACATGGATTCTCGTGTGGTAGAGGCATCATGGCTGCTCTTTATTGACTAATTTATGATGTTTTGAACAGCATGGACAAAGGCCAACTTACTGGTGCAACCTTTATAGACCTCATCAAAGCCATTGATTTGATAGACCCATCAATATTACTCAGCTCCCCTTCTTGCATCAGACATAAGCAAAGATTGTCTTCACTGTTTGCATATATTTTTACAGATAAATATTTCAAAGAACAGATAGGCAACTTATCCTCTCTCGGTGCTCTCTTGTAAAATGAGTACCCCAGGGATTGGTTTTCTCACCCATGACTATCTGTTTATGAACTCTCTCCCAGCTCACCTCCTCATGTCTCAGTGATTATGTATAGGTTTGATATGATAATTTATAGACCCAAGCACTCACCCTTAATTATCAACAAAAATGATTTGAAAAAGACGTGAATACACCACCACTGTGTCAGTCACACAATAACCTCATACTGAACCCCAAGAATCTAAAAGTATGATCTCTGGCACACAACAAAAGCTCTCCACAGTCCCACCAAACTGGACACTAAGGCATCATTTCAAACAGCTCTTATAAACCACATCATACTTCAGATAGCATGGTATCTTCTGGGCATATTCTTGAACTTTGTTTCACATCAGAAGTACTAAGTCTGAAATAAATACCCTAATTGTCTGGGAAAACTATATATCACATTTTCTGTCACCAGATTGTAGACTAGCAATTGGAAAGGCAGTTCTCCTACCACAGAAAGAATATGACCTCCCTAATGCTGCCAAAACCTGAAAGAAAAAACACTGAGCTCTGCAGACACTGTCTAATTATATCTGCTGATTTACCACATTAGCCTTCCCAAAGAGATCAAAACTGCTCAGTTCCAGGTAATGTAAAATGACTTCCCACAAGTGAAATGCCTGCTCCTTCTAGCCTGCTTAATCTACAAAACCTTATATCAAGACTCCTTTGTTTCTTTCTCCAGTTGACTCTAAAAACAATATCCTGTAACCTTAAGCAAAATTCTGTCCTTGTGTCTCTCTGCTTTTCTCGCCCACTCACAGAACTCTTCTGATCACTGCTTCTCATTAATGTCACCTAAGAGACGGGGTCACTCCCTGGAAACGTAACCGATGTCTCCTCCTTTCCCTTTTTTAGACATCAGCGGTAGAAATCTTTACACTCAAGAGCTGCTTGTAAATGTAATTCTCCGCAAAACATTACTTTACTCCTTAACTGCTTTACAATCAGTCTGTCCTCCTCGCTCCCACCTTCACTACATTCACCTCATAACTTAAGGCTAAGACATCCATGCCAGACTAACCCTCATCTCTCTCATCTTGATATGCTGTACCCTCCTATCATGCACCGTCTCTCCTTCATACTCTCTTCTACTTCCCTACCCTCACACCTCCCACCTCTTATAAACCATATTGCACTGTGAAGGATCTCCTGCTGCCAGTCGCTCCAAACCCACAGATTCTTGCACATTACAACCTAGCAGTTACTATCATGTAGTGTCTTTTAACAGCAGTCATGGTCACACCCATAGGAATTAGAGTTGAGATTCATAGCAGACTTGGAAGTTTAACATAATTGATTCAGCGCTAACTAGGAAATGCTTGCATACAGTTTCTTCTCATGTTTTCATTTAAAGGGCAATAATGTGGGACAGAGGCCTCAAATCAAGGACAGAGTTTGAAATATAGGGTCATAGGTTCATACGTTCATAAGAGGTTACTAGGGCCTTTATAAGCCTAGCTGTGTTACACCCTTGTTCCCTTATTGACCAAGTTGTATGTTCTATATCTGCAGGTCGAGTCTGTGAGCAGCACTGAGTGCCCTAATCCTAGAGGGACATAGGTGACAACCCAGGGGTAAAAGTATGGTTTCCCATCCAGTTGTCTAGGTTACACTTAAATTTTATTAATATAAATTTAATATTTAGATATTATTTTAGATAGTAGACACTTAATAGGATCATTGAGGAGCTGTGTTTTACATGAATTGGGAGTTTGCTCCAGAGGAATGGCAATCTCTGGGAGACATATCTGTCTGTCCACATTTTATGGTTTTAAATAAGCAATTATTTAATTGAATGATGAATTTGTAATTGTGTTTTTAATTGACTTAATTGGATGTGTATTTAAGGGGTGGGTTATTTTATGCAAGTGTTCTGAGGAAGTCCCTGCACTGATGTAAGAAAGTGCTTAACCTTGTTAATTAAAATTGTGGATTATTCTTTTGGTCTTGCAGCTGTGGTTCCTTGCACTGTGCAGCTTTGTTCTGGAGTTTGTTGGTATTAGCCTGACTCAGTGGCCTAAGCCTTTTTCGCTGATGACCAAGATTCAATCAGCAGCTGTTCTGCTGCTTTAGGAGTCAGGCAAGGAGAGGGAAGAGTAAAGAGATGTCACCTACTGGTGTTTCCTCGGGTGACGAGTGTCACACACATACTTAAGGGCACTAGTCTTGATAACATTTCTCTAGTGGAGGCTGGAGAAACCACCATTCATGTCTCAAGAGGAAAAGCAGAGCTGCGTAGAGGGAAAGCACCTTGTGGGAGTGAGGGCATATTCATTGCAGTCAGACCATTAAATGCCCCTCTCCACTGCTTAGCCGAGTGCATGTGAAGATAGGGAAGGGTAAACCTACAAAAATCATTTAATCATTTATCACCCCTAATGGCTACCCAGTGATAGCCCATCCTAGCAGACCCTTACCCCATGAGCGGGCAGATGACTGAAAGACAGAGAAACACAGCAACAACAAAGATATACGTGTGTGTGTGTGTGTGTGTGTGTGTGTGTGTGTGTGTGTGTGTGTGTGTGTGTGTGTGTGTGTTTGTCTGTGAGTGTGTGTGTATACATATATATATATATATATATATATATATATATATATATATATATATATATATGTGTGTGTGTGTGTGTGTGTGTGTGTGGGAGTATGTGAGTGTGTGTGGGAGTATGTAGGTCTGTGTGTACATATATATATGTGTGTGTGGGTGTGTGTGTACTTATGTGTGTGTGTGTACATATATATGTGTGCGTGTGTGTGTGTGTCTATGTGTGCATATGTGTGTGTGTATACATATATATATGTGTGTGTGTGTGTGTGTGTGGGTGTATATGGGTGTGTGTGGGTGTATATGGGTGTGTGTGTACATATATATATATGTGTGTGTGTGTGTGTATACATATATATATATATGTGTGTGTGTGTGTGGGTGTATGTGGGTATGTGTGTGTGTGTGTGTGTGTGTGTGTGTGTATGCATACATATATATATATATATGTGTATGTGTGTGTGTGTGTGTGTGTGTGTGTGTGTGTGTGTGTTTGCGTATACATATATATATATATGTATATATATATATATATGTGTGTGTGTGTGTGTGTGTGTGTGTGTGTGTGTGTGTGTTTGTATGTGGGTGTGTGTGGGTGTATATGGGTCTGTGTGTACATATATATGTGTGTGTGTGTGTGTGTGTGTGTGTGCGTGTGTGTGTGTGTATACATATATATATATATATATATATATATATATATATATATATATATATATATATATGTGTGTGTGTGTGTGTGTGTGTGTGTATATATATATATATATATATATATATGTGTGTGTGTGTGTGTGTCTATTTATATGTATATATGTCTGTGTGTGTGTGTGTGTGTGTATATACATATATATATATATATATATATATATATATATGTGTGTGTGTGTGTGTGTGTGTGTGTGTGTGTGTGTGTGTGTGTATACATATATATATATATATATATATATATATATATATATATATATATATATATATATATATATATATATGTGTGTGTGTGTGTGTATACATATATATATATATATATATATATATATATGGGAACACTTCACATAATCGAATTACTGAAATCTCGAATTTCATATTGTTGAGACCATATGATCGAGATTTCAGTAAATCAAATATGTGTAGTGTTTAAAAATAAGAATTTACTTACCTTAATACATTGCGTGCACACAGAGGCAAGGATTCTTGTACGCTCTGTGTGTACGTAATGTTTTATTTTTTTTGCGGTGTTGACAGGAAATGAGAAATCTTCCATTTTGCGCTTCCGCATACAGAGCAAGACGGGAGATTTCCCATTTCCCCACTGTAGCGCGATCTTGGAGTTGGTATATTTAAGTAGGGGTGTGTGGGGGGCACAGCCCCCCACATGGGGAGTGCAGGGGGCAAAGCCCCCCTGCAAAAGCAAAATTAGTCTTTTTTTTTTTTTTTTTTTTTTTGGTTTTGCTTCAGAAGTTCGAGTTTCCGAAACTCGATCTTTTGGTTTCGGTTATTTGCAGTTTGAGATTTTGTTAATTCGAGCTTCTGAAGTGAATCTACATATAAATATATATATATATATATATATATATATATATATATATATATATATATATATATACATATATATTAAGAAATGAACTTCGTGACAATAACAGCATTCAAAGAATAGTAAATCACACCAACAACTCTTGTAGTACTTTAGCGCTTTCGTCTTATATATTATCAAGACTTCTTCAGGAAGACATGTTTCAGAACTGTGAGCAACCATTTTCACTTCCTTTAAATACTTTAGTTCTAGCAGGCCATTTAAATTAACAACAGTTCCTTTCCAATAGTAAAGTGTGAACTACATCAAACCCCGGCTCCACACTCCATGTCGTGGGAGGCCCCCTAACAGCCCCCCCTCAAGTCCACACCGCATTCCTCTCACTCCCCCATCAGGTGGCATACCCACACATTTCTCTACACACACACACTGATACCCAAGCATAGTAGGCCTCTCTACCTGACTCCTCCCCCTTCGTCCGTGCCCTTCTTTACTTAGCTTTTTTTTTTTTTGCTTTTGCACACAATTCCTTTATGCAAAGATCCCTATACATCATCCCTTTTGTCCCTTTTGCACACAATCCCTTTTAATATTTGAATTATCACAGCATGACTCTCATCCTTCCCGGTTCCCCCATATTTTTAAAGACATTTTTTTTTTTGTTTGTTTGCTTTTGCACACGATCCCTTTTTGCACACAATCCCTTTTAGTATGCACACGGCACCACAAGGCTATTACTGTCTGCCAATTTACCTTATGTAACTGCGATTGTAATGTTAATGAAAATGCACACAGCACCCTGCCTGTTTACACTTTACACTTTATTATTGGAAAGTAACTGCTGTTAATTTATATATATATATAGCACTACTTACCTTAAGAACAATGTGGGACATTACTGATTGTAATAATTACTTAATTATTTGGAAGAAAATCACAAATTATATGAGGCACAAAGCAAAATTTAAAGTAAATAAGGACATACATGGGAATTAAGGATACAAAATATATTCAAAGTGAAAACATTTAATAGGTTCCAGGAATATTTTCCAACATCCCTGAGTTATGGAGAAGAATAACATATTATTTCCCAGCAGACTTAAAGAATAGGTGTCACCAGTCAACTGCACCGTACTATTCCTGTCTGGACAACAATCATTCCAGATATGTCCCATCCATGAACACTGGGCATTAAGATACTACAGGTGAATCTATCACCTCTGTGCCTTTGGGTTGAACGTATACATTTCATTATCATTTTTTTTTTAATAAACTGATTAAATGACAACGTTATCCTATTATGTGTAGTATACCATAACATTTTGTGTTATGTCAGGAAATGCCAGGAAATATCATCAAATATAACTCCCCATACTATCACTAGGGAACAGGTCCTTAATGCTCTCTCATAGACCAAGAAGACTGCATCAGTGGATCCAGACAATATCCCAGGATGCCTTCTAAACAGCATGAAACATGACCTATCAGGAGCTCTGGAATTACTATTTAACTGTAGCCTCCAAACAGGCTTTGTACCTCATGAATGGAGAAAGGCAACAGTCATCCCTCTGCACAAAGGTGAGCCATCTACAGACCCTGGAAACTACAGACCCATAAGTCTCACTAGTCTTGTATATAAAACCATGGAAAGAATTGTCATGGAGATGATCAACAGAGATATAGTAAACCTCCAGACTCTGGAGCCAACTCAGTTTAGTTTCGTAAAGGGCAGATCATGTCTACTCAACCTGGTGGACTTCTTTGAGATGCTCACCAAAGCAATGGATGAGGGCAAAATCATTCACAATGCCTCCCTTGACCTGGCCAAGTTATTTGACACAGTACCACACTCAGGCATTGTTGACAAACTCTGGAGGTTAGATACAAACCCGTATGTCACCCAGTGGATAGCAAACTGGCTCACAAACCTGACCCAGGAAGTTAGAATTGGGGAATCCACCTCGACAAAGAGGCCAGTCACAAGTATTGTCCCACAGGGATCAGTCCTTGGACCGCTCCTTTTTGGCATTTACTTCTCAGAAGTCAAGGCCAATGTCAGTGGTCTCTGGCTGACTAAATTTGATGATTGCAAATTAAGGGTTGTCATTGATGATTGCAAATTAAGAGCTCTCATTGAATCTCACATTGATACAAATGTTCTTTAGGAGAGGCTAGCACAGACAAACAAGCGGTGTCAGAGTCATGGACTAAAAACTAAATGCCAAGAAATGCATAATAATATCCTTTGGGAAGTCATCCATCCCTGGTAACTATCATATTGACAACACACCCCTTAGAGCTGACCCAGTAGTCAGGGACTAAGGGACACACATAGATAGTAATCTAGCCTTTGATCATCACGTGTCTACAGTGGTGAGGAAATCATTCTATGTTGACCTACTTATAAATTAAGGTATGGCATCTAAGTCCAAGGAAGTCATTGTTCCACTGTACTCAGCATCCATCAGACCCATCACTGAGTATAATGCCCCCTTTGGTATGTACCTATCCAGGCATATCCAACAACTGAAACCTCCACAGAGGTTCCTCACTAAAAGAATACAGGGCATAAGCAATATGTCCTATGCAGAACTCCTCAAGGCCCTATCCCTGTATTCTGTCTCCTACAGGCTTTTGAGGGGAGATCCATGCCTGGCATAGAGGGCATTGTCAGACCCAACTCTGATGGACCTCCTGCATATCCACAAAACAAACAGCACCAGAATTAACCATTCTAAAGATGTAAACCTTGCCTGTGATATAAACAGGACCTGCTGGAGAGATAGGTATGTATCTCAGAGACTACCCTATCTACAGAACAGGCTCCCCATCCATGTGAAGCAGAGTTCCTCCCAAATACAATTCAAGTGTAACTTGGACAATTGGATGGGAAACCGGAAATTCATCCCTAGTTTGGCTCCTATGTCTCTGATGCAAACAGATAAACTGTAAATGGTTCATTTCCCAGGCCCATGCTTACACTTATCAAGGGTATCAGAACTCGTTAGAGATTTGGGATGTATGGCTAGGCTTAAAAAGGCCCTTGTGGTCATTAGCCTAGTAAACACCTATAAACCTATGAACTTACGAGTACAAGCTCTACAAAGCTTCATCTCATATTCCTGGATTTGATGTCATTACTCCTCTCTTGTACTGTGTTAATCATTGCATTAACTGCAAACGTGGTTGAAGAGTGCTCTTGAATAAGGATTTTATGCACAAGACCCAGTTAACAAATCAATATAAAAACATTAAGATTGTTATGAGTATGTTTTTATACAAAATGATCACAGTGTTCAACACATACTTGAATGCATAAGATGTTAAGTGCAAAATATACAAATAGTTTTAACAGTATTGCATAAAAAGAAAGCACAGTTACAAAGAGCAGTTTCTGTATGTGTGCACATGCATGTGAGAGTGACTGTGCATGTTTGTGTGTTTGTGTGACCTTTTACAACTACAAATGAAATGTGTGTGGCTTATCTTGGTTAATTACTTTATATATTTCAAACTTTGCTGCTAATTTGCCCATTAAAATATTAATTTAATTTATATACAATTACAGGGTCATCATATTTTAATTAGCAAAATAGAAAAGTAGACATGCCTGTATATAAGATGATTATTCAAGGTTGTGAGCTGACTGGTTCTGCTTTAACTACTGTTAGATTTATTGTGCAAATGCAGCTGTAGGTATTTCTCATTTTAACTACGTTTTCTGGGATGTATGGTATCTTCAATCACACTCTTTACTTGTAATGAATTCCATTTAAATCAAGCATTACTGGACTGTTTATTGAAAAAAAAAACATTGATTTAAGGTGACCAGAAGAATACTTTTCAGGGACTAAAACTGCAGAGTATATTTTGCAGCAGAACAGCCTGCAGATAGCAGCTATGTTTAAATCGTTCTGCTATTTCCTTATGTTTAAATCGTTCTGCTATTTCCTTATGTTCTCATTCTGCTATGTCCTTATGTTGTCTCTCATGCTCCTTTTTACTTTGTCTCCTTTCTTTCTCGTTTTCTCTTTCTCTTCCTTTCTTTTTTCTCATGTTATTGTTTGTCTTTCTGCTTTTCCCGGTTAGGGGTCGCCACAGCGGAACTCCGGTCTGCTGATGACTGGCAGTTGTTTTTTATGGTGTCGAGTTGCCAGCCCGATGCCCATCCTTCAACGAAGGCACGCCCATTCAACGCATGTCTTTCGAACGCCCACTCGACCGCGGGGAGAACATGCAGACTCCATACAGAAGGCACTCCCAACCCAAGCCGAGAATCGAACGTGAAGTTAATATAAAAGTAAATGTTAAAAAGTTGACAGCTAGAAGCTACTCCTTCATGAGGAAAGCCTGCCTTCTTACCCACTACACAGACTTAGCTTGCATGCTTACCTCACCAAAACTCACCCACTATTCCACTGTATTGTATCTTTCCCGTATCTCCTCACCCTTCAAACGCTGTCACATACCTAAGCCCATAGCTCATGTACCCATGGCCCCTTGGCTAGAATAGTCTGAGGTCTGTGAGACATACTTATCTAGGGCATGATTATGATTATCTGTTTGATAATCCACATGTTTGCTGTCTTGTGTTAATTTTTTTAACCCCATCAAAATGTACCCAGTGTCTTCCCTACCTGTACATTATGAGTTCATGTGTTACTTTAATGAGTGTAAAAGTGAGGTCTGTATGTTCTGCAGACAGAGCAAGCGCTTCATGTCCAATTTATTCTTTGCCATAACAATGGCCATATCAACCCATTTCTTCCTCAGGAGCCAATGAGAGAGTGGATCCATGTAACAGCCATGTAGATTCCATGCTAAGCTGACGCCTCATATTGACTGGTGGCATCTGTATCCTCTGCTATTCTAGGAAGATGCCTGTGCATGCTTCCCTGATATATGTTCAACACATGGGTACCCTGGCCTGATAGCTGCTGTCACAATACCCTGGCACCCCTGTTGGTTTCAGAGATGCAGTGGGCCTTACGACCTCCATCACCACAAGATGGGCAAGATGGCATCCGCTGTTCTCTCCCAACCCTTCAAAACCAGCCCTTGTAGTGGCTAAGGTCATAATCAAACTGGTCATCTTGGTCATAGTCAGGGTTTCATCAGTCAATGCCATGTCTCGGGCTTGTTTACTGCTATTTTATGAATCATTGTTCAGTGGAGCAAGAAACTACTGGTACGCCATACGCACAAGGTATTTTATACTTATTTTTTGCTTCACATCACTGAAATTTGAAACAGACAAGTGATACATGCACCCACCAGATACGTCAGATACACAATGGGAAATTTACTGTAGGCAAAGTTGCAAGGGCAGATGACAATGCTAATTACAGACTCTTGTGTACAAAGCCTACATACTTGTTTTCTTTTTTTAAGAGATGATAATTTGCTGGAACAACATTAGTGCGAATTTGGTAGAAGGTTCAACCTACTGTTTTGGTGAATGGATGCCATATCACACACATTAAAGATGTCACCATAATACTTGACCTAGTTACTAATACAAACAAGAAAGAAAAGGGGGCCAAGTATTGAGTTCCGAAGAAGACCCAGTCAAACTGGGAGAGGTAAAGGACTTATATCTGCTCTTGGAATGGGGTGGGGCCTTCCTTCAAGGTAGTTGGAGAACCAACAAGTAGTGATACCAATGAACTCCACAGTTTAAATTTTTACTGAAGACAGTGGTGAATGATTATATCAAATGTCCTATTATTCAAGGAAAGGTGAAAAGGTAATTGTTCCTAAATGTTTTCATATGCAGAGAAATACAGAAACACCCACTAAGAAATGTGAGTATCATACCTCTTGTTGAAACTGTATTATGAACCCCAAATAAGGTTGTTGGTTGCAAGTGTTCAAAAGTAATGCATATATGCACTTCACTGCAATACTATAGTGTGATAGGAATACATCTAGGCACAACTTGTTAATATTATTTGTTTAATCTCTATTACACAGTAGGAAATGTTATTATTGTCTTTTATATGACTGGTATATAGCTTTCTGTTACAGAATAATTGATGAGAAATGGTTTTAACACTGGAAATGGTATCTGCAATCATCTTTATCAGTTCAAAAAGGAGGCGACTAGTTGCAGTAAGTCTAGGACAGTGATTATTATAGAAGTTTCTGTACATTAGTGAAAATGGATTTAAACCAAAGAGCTGTCATTTTACTAAAGCAATAGCATTATCTTCATGTTTATTACATGAATTAGTGATCAAAGTACCTGATATGTTCATCTGTGGTAGTACCACACTGTAGAAGATGTTAATACCATACTAAAATTGCTTTGGATTGCAGGTATTCATTTTCTGCTGGATGTAAAATAATTTGCAGATGTTCATTCTCTGATTGATGTAAAATAATTCTTTCTTACCACTATAGAGCTCACTCTTACACTCTGCTTCCATAGGGCAAATGACCCAAGGATTCTAGTGTTATTTTATTTTTTTCCAAAGATGATCTTTTTTGGGTAGTACAGTTTTTACTTCAGAAGTATCTCCTCCTTAACATATACAATACATTGGTGACCTAAAGTATTTCTCCTATTTGGTTGTAATCACTGGTTTCACTGTAACGCAGTTTTTTTTTTCATTATGACTGTGGTACTGGTTACTATCAGCATGTTTGTGAAGATTACAAACTGCACATCAATTTTTGGGTATTTCCCCCCAAAGATGAGCTCTTTAGGATGAATAAGCAGGCCTGCCATGTATTGTTTTCTTTGCACATACTTAAATGTTCATAAAAGTAAAAGAAAATAGCTAACAGTTATTTTTCTCCGAATATTCCACAAAATGTGCTACAGCACTCTAGACACCTAAAATGCATCTTTATAGGGGTGTTTCTTACAGGATCAGTATACATTAGAATCTGTTCACATTCAGAAATCCTTTGCATGCCCAAACACAGACATTTGGTATAACTGCTGTGTCTAAACCTGCAGCAGCTGCTGGCTGAGATCCAGACCATTAAATAGTGCTGTTGCTGCTAATCTGCAGATACTTACATAATAAAATGATCTGGAGTCTATAGGCTACCTTGTTATAAATGAAATTTCATAGAATCTTCTTTGGATGGTGACGGCACGTTAAGGAAAGCTGCAGGTGTAACTTCTTTTGGTTACTTAGATGAAATCTACTTGATCTCTGCCAAATTATTAAGTGAGCAGTAAAAAGTTTTAAACTAGGACTCTTTGTCATATGAAGCTTGTGAGAGAGAGTGTTACCACCGTGACCTGTAACACCACATTATTTTGTCAAGAAGGGCATATGCAGGATGACACAGTTGACCCCCTTTTTTTACTACAGCCTGTATAAAATAACCCATAAATAACAAATCATGTAACAGGTAATGCCATCTAGTTATATAACCATATTGGCTCGTATTGAAAGTAACACTCTGATGTCATATCCTAGTATATTAACTCATTCCCTACAATGCAGCTCTTTTGAGTGTATACCTATAATTCTCAGTGGGTGTGGCTTGAGCCTTTAAAAAAATGAATTTATCACCTTACAGTTCTAACAAATACTCATTGCAGAGGTCAAATATCAATACAATTGTGTTTGCCATCATGTATGCTTTAAGATAAAATCTTCTGATACCTTGTATGTAGCATGGTTTTGAAATTATTAATGCAAATATGAACAAGCAATATTTGACACCTATAGGCGCAGTAGGAGGTAACTGCAGAATCACCTGGAGGTGCACTTGGCTGTAATGAGAGACACCTGAAACAGAAATTAAAAATATTTTTAAAGATATCTCATCTAACATGTTCCATGGTTACAACACAACCAAAAAACTAAAGAAAATGCACATAAACGCTTAGTTTGCAATACACTACTGCTGCCAACAAAAACTACATATTTTCTGTATGTTTGTAAAACTTTCATTGCACTGAATTCAAGGTTGCACTAAAATTTTAAAATTAATTCTGTAGCTATGATGTGATTTGAGTACATAAATTCTGATTGTCATGCTAGATGAAGCATGTAGCCTTTGTCAAAGACCTGCAAAAAAAAGACCTCCTGTAATCATTAAGTATTTTGAAGGTGAAAGTTTAATTATAGATAACGTTAGCGAACAAGGTTTAATAGGCTTATTGAGATTCATCAAGCCGACGTCTTTATAGACACGTGGGCTGGCTGATGATCCAGCTGTCAGGCTGTGTATCAATCACTTTACTTTTTTAGACAGGCGACAAAATATGTGCTCTTTTATTTCATACTGTGGGGAAATGACTGCCAATGAATAGTTAGCCTGTCAGTGATACCAGTTATTAATATTCACATCACCTTGCATGACCTCAGCTGAGTATTTGCTAAGACCTCCAAAACAACATATTGTTTAACAGTAGGATGCTACATTTATTCCAACATAACATAAAAAATATCAATAACTTTTTTAATTAGATGATGCTAAAGGTAGCATCATAACCAACTGCATTTTGACATTGCATTATCAGGTACTGAAGATTTCATGTGTCAGAGCCATAAAATCATGCAATTCATGTTTGAAAAGACTTTCAAGTGAGGGTGAACATGTTAAACCATAGCAGAATAAGTCTCAACTAAATATGATCTTACATGAGAGGTCAGAATGTTATTTTTTCTTTGAGTTATGGTTGTTTTGCTGATGAAATAATTACAGATTTAATTAATGCAGTCATTCACGTCTTTCATCTCCCAGACAACGCCCATCTGGAGGGCTTCATCTTTTGAAATGTGAATGCAACAGTAATAATGTGTGTCATTATAAGTAGCCAGTAAAACACATGCACAAGGCACGAGCTCTGTGCTTTTTCTACGTTATAGTTATCCATTCATACAGTAAAAGTAAAAAATGACATCCCACCCCTGGTAGTAGATTTGTTAAGTATCACAGCATAAAGGGAGGGTAAAGTCATTGGTGCCAGACAGATGTATTTTCTGTAGAAAACAGAAGCTAAATGTAGAGCTATTGATAAACAAGTGTAAACTGCATAACACATTCAAATCCAGAGCTATAGGCTGGAGATTTTTCATCTATATGTAAAGGTATCATATATTAGGGAGGAGTGCCATGTAGTAAACTGACCATCATGCAATACTGGCTATTAAAAAAAAATGGTCAGCAGTTCAGCTGATACCCTACTGAAAAATAAATCCTGCCCTACAGAGAATTATTGAACAAAAAGAGCTCAGCTGAAATGTGTTTACTGCTTCCTGATATTATATTAAGCTACCATGACTCACAGAGTGAAAAATGAATAAAATAAAAAGTGGATATTTTGTTTTCACTTGTTATGCACAGCAGTTTAGCATGTCAAATAACAATATGTAAATAAATAAATAAGTAAATAAAACTCAGATAACAAAAGTACCTACAGTAGCATGTACAAGGACTTCTCATTTTGGTTTCTCCTTGTTAACAATGTTTTTAGAAAGTCACATGACAAGTGGGGTCTATATTATATCCTCGAACGCTTAAAAAAGCGAACGCTGATTGATCAAACTTATTTTCGCGAAACTGCAAAATATCGAAGCAGCAGAAACTCAAAATTTTTCCTAGGGAAAGAATTTGGTTGTCCGTTTCTGTTGCTTCGGTATTTTCAGTGTTATGGTGGAAAGTTACCGGTCGGATTCAGGTAAGTGTGAGATTGTGTGGATGTGAGTGTTAGGGTGATTTAGGTGAGTTAGGGCTCGGGTTAGGTGTGTGTGCGATTGAGTGGACATGAGGGTTAAGGCGGATTTAAGTGAGTTAGGGTTAGGGAGTGGGTGAGGTGAGTGTGCGATAGTGACAGACCTTAGGGTTAGGGTTTGGGTTAAGGTAAGTGGGTAGTTAGTGGTGTGTGCATAGTTTAGTGTAGGGTTAGGTATCAGATTTTAGGTGTATGTGTGTGGATTTCTATTTGTTTGGTGTGCTTGTGTTGTGTGTATGTGTTTTGGATCAACGATTTTTTTCCCTGGGAAAAAAATTGCTGATCTGACAGTTCGAGATTGTAAGCTTTCGCTTAAATTAGGTCAATCAGTCACTTTTTTAAGTGTTCGAGAATATAATATAATATAGACCCGACAAGTGTGGGGGAAAAATAAATAAAGCAAAACTAATGAAATTAGCCGCAGTATTAGTTATAAGTGTGTGTGTGTGTGTGTGTGTGTGTGTGTGTGTGTGTGTGTGTGTGTGTGTGTGTGTGCATGTGTTTGTGTGTGTTTGTGTGCATCTGCCTCTGTGCCTCTGCATCTGTGTGTGTATATATGTAACTGACTGCACTTGTGTGCTTGAATTCATGGGTGTGTTATGTGAAGACATTATTAAATATTGATGTAAAATATATTTTGCTTGTAAAACATGTCATCCAACAACTATTACATATACTACTGCAACTCAGAAGCGTGCAATAATGCCTTCCAAGGTGGGTCTTACAGGTAAATAACAGACCATCCACAGATATGTATCCTCTCAGCCTGCAGCATCAGGCATCCCAAAGCATTTGAGTGAGCCATTATCTCCCTATAATGCCCACTCTGTTAGACATGATTGCTTGTTTAACAAACTGTCAAATGTTATTGCATTTGATGCAGTGACAGTTGGGTTAGAGGTAAAACAAAGACACAGCTCCAGCTTTTTTTAAATATGTAGGGCAAAGAAGTTGGGGAAATCAGGGACAGTTTATTTCAAACCACACCTTTCAAAAATAAAAGTACACAGGAAACTAAAACTGCACAAAAAGTCAGTGGTCTTTAAGTACAGGGTTAAAAAAAAACAAATGTAGGCTATACTGATTCTTTTAAGTTCTGAATGTATGCTATTCCTTGCCAGGTTACTGCTAGAAAGGCCTCACCGAGACCAACGTCTGGTGTCAGAACCATGGCATTAAGCTCAATGCCAAAAAATGTGTTGTCATCCCCTTTGGGAAAAACCCAGTTCCCATGAATTACCACATTGATGGCAGTCCACTGAACACAGAAGGCATTATAAGAGATCTGGGAACACAGGTTGACAGCAACCTCTCTTTTGACCAGCACATTGCCACCATGGTCAAAAAGTGCTTCTATGTGCCACATCTCATTCCTAAGGGTTTTGCATCCAGGAAGAAAGAGGTCATTGTCTCCCTCTACTCTTCCCTCATTAGGCCAATCATCGAGTACAATGTCCCATTTGCATGTACCTCATTAGACACCTGCAACAACTGGAAAGTTGGCAAAAGTACCTAACAAAGAGGATCCTAGTCCTTCAACACTTGTCCCATACGGACAGACTCAAAAAACTCCAACTATTCTCCGTCTGATATCGTCTACTTAGAGGCAATCTCTGCTTGACTTACAAAGCCATGTCTGACCCAGCTCTGTTAGAAATGCTACATCTAAAGAAATCACAATCCCTGCACACCACATGCTCCAGAGACCTCAACCTCATTACCAGAATCAACAGAATGTGCTGGAGGGACAGGTTCATAACCCAGAGACTGCCCATGCTATGGAATAGACTTCCAATACATGTCAAACAGAGCATCTCACTGGCCCTCTTCAAGAGAAATCTTGATGAGTGGATGGGAAATAGAAAATTCACCCCAGGGATCACTACAGTGACTCTACTCGACAGAGGCACTGGGTACTAAGGTCGGGTGGCATGATGCCAGGGCAATCCTATGGGCTAGGCTTGTAAAGGCTCCAGGGTCATTAGCCTAGTACACACATATGAACCTATGAACCTATGTAGGTACTTCATAAATTTGGTGTCTAATTTCCCAAGCCTATAGAAGGTTAATAACAAAATGGAAGTGACCTGTTTTGAACTTACTCTGTTGCTTCCCTTTACTCTTTTAGTGAACTGTATTTTCACATGCTACATATGCTGGTATCATGAAGGACAGATTTCCCATGATCCTTAGAGTATGTGGTATAGGATCCTTTTACTTACATCCCCTTGGATGTTACAATGCATACTTAAGGGAAAAGAACTATGTCAGTATTTCTGTGGCATGAATTAAATTCCACCTATATTCTGCAGTCTGTAGAGTCATAATGCTATGTATGGTCTCCCAGATGTGACCAGGCCATGAACAATATAATAGCAAAGATGGAGTCCCACATCCTTGTGTTAAGTATGTAGTCTGGGGTTACCGCATTGTATACAATAAAAAAAAAAAAAAAAAAAAACCTTGTAAAGAATGTTACTTGTAATGAACATAAAATATCATTTAGTATTATTTATTTTTACTCTGAGTTTATAGTTATTGATTATACAACTGCCAGATTGCCTTTAAAACTGTGTCAAACTTCTAGTTAGGTATCATGCATTTTTCTCAGTGGAACATACTAAACAATTACTTGAGCATATAACTCTACTATTCAGAATCATAAGTGAAAACAGCCCCAGCACAAGGGTGCACCAGATGAACAGAAAATTGTGATATTTCTTTCAAAAATAAGCAACTTTTTTCTTTACTGCAGTGACCATCATCACACAAAGTCATATTCAAACAACGCCTGAGAAGAAGGACAATGGACAAATTATTGGCAGGTCAGGAAAAGTGATTCAAGGCAGTGAGACGTAAGATAATTAGTTGCAGACCAGCTCATCCAAAGAGAAAAACAGAGGACACTATTCATGTGGCTGTGCCAAAAACAAAGTATTCAGAGGAATCTCTAATCAAACCTGTGGGAAATCATATCTTGAAAGAAGTAGGGAAGATGCTAGGACAGAAGGTGAAGCATGCATAAAATATACTCAAGATGGAGGATATGCTGCTGATTGGAATATCAGGGTCCACTCCAGAACAAAAGATTCAGTAGTACTTCCATGAATGAGTGGTATGAAACTCCCACAGCGGCAGGATCAGTAGGTTTTATGATCTAAAGAGTGGACAGAGTTACAGCTGCTGGTCCTGGAATAAGATACGAGTTAAGTAAACCTCATGCCTTGGCAATTAATACTCTGGATCTTCACAGCTGCAACGTGAAGAATGATTAGTATTGAAGGAAACATTTTCAGACTAGTGGCTTATTTCTCAAGAAGAGTTAATCTGCTGAGTGTAATATATGGCTCAGTCAGAGTTAGACCAGAGAGATGGAAAGTGCAATCAGGCCTGATCTGTACAGCAGCAGTGAAGGTAGTAAAGTTTGTTATCAGCAGAGGAACGGCATGTTAGCTGGCTCAGATTAGCAAGTCGAGGAATTCATGATGTGAGAATGTGTGGGCAGAGTAAGTCAAGGACAGTTAACAAGAACAGCAGACTTGACAGGAAAACAAGACTGAATAACACAAGAGCAGAATGCAAGCCAAAATTCTTGCAAAGTTCCAAGAAGACTGCAACCAATAAAGGAGATTTCTTATAGATAAAATTCAGGAGGAAAGTGAACGTAGGCACATGGTAAGAGGTACAAGGGATGACGGGATAAACATGCATGACAAACAGAGGAATATCTGTTAACAATTGGAGTAATATCCCCAACACTTCATCCAGTGATGCAATCACTTCACTGGGAGGTGGAAACGGGTGAGGTACACCTAAAATGAATCAGGTTGGTGAGACTGTTATGTAAGTGTGAAATATAGCTTTCATACTGCAAGGCATGTGTAAAAGACTTAGCTCAAGGAATATCCCGATCTTTGGAGTGGATGATCATAATTTGTCAGCTACATGTACAGTGAAGCCCAAGAAGATGAAAAACAAGAGAATAAGAAGATGCCTGTGTAATACAAGTCTGAGAAAAGCTGATATGAAACTTTAAAGGGGCACTAAATCTTAATACATGAAGCTGCTTTGATTCCTTTTTTTATTTTATCAGTGAATATCATTTTAGTAAAATGCAAAAGATGCAGTGTCATTGGTGTTGTCATAACAAGCAGCATCTGTAACTGTCCAGCAGTTTTATGCTTTGTACCCAAATGAGATATTTAACAAAGTTAGGATATAATGGAAAGAAGTAACTGCCAGATGGAGTTCTGACGAACTGTACCAGTGAAATAGCCACTGTGCCAAATAACTAGTCACATCAGAATCACTATCAATTAGTTGTACTAGGTGGTTAACCTTCCATAGGCTGAGAATCTACAACTCCATTCATCTCATGTTTCTTCTGAAGATGTTTCACATGTTATCTGAAAAGGTGACAAACCCTCTTCTTGACCAATGACTTTTACTGTAGGATTTATATAATTCACTGGGCATGATTATTGCAGGTTTTTCTTTCAGTGCTGATAGCTCTCATCGCATTCACAAACATCAGACAGATCAGATTATGTTATGATATGATATTAGTACAAGTAGTAGTTAAATACCAGTCGTCAACAGGTCGCATTCTGTTAGACAGTAGTTTAGAAATGGAACAGTCGGAGTGTGGTAACAATCAATCTAGAGTGCTTGTGAAGCTGCTGTGTTGATTTATATTATTCCAGTAAATTATCTTTTTAAGTGATCTGATTTTCCTTCTAAGTAAAGTCCAGCTGATTTTTAAGTACAGCTTCCTACTTTCCTTATCGCAAAAAGTGACCGAAAAGGCATAGACTCTATCTCCTGTGATTTCCATCTCCAGTCATTTAATAAGTTATTGAAGCCAATTACTGAAGGTGAAGAAGGATTTTACTCAGGACTAGTGTCATAACATGCATGGAAAGCTCATAAATGTCTCCCTGCATGTCCCACAGGGTATTTATGTCTCATGACATTCATTCCCATACATACTACTGTCATGTCTCAGTCATGCTTGCCAGGAGTAATGGTCATTATGACCCATGTAATATCAAAAATCTACTGTCTTGAAGGCAACACACACTCCCATTGTCCAATTTAGAAGAGATGTGTCAGTGTCACCTATCACTAAGGCATTGTTATTGCCGATATTGTTCAAAGTGGTTAACTTTGTGTGTTTTTGATCAACCTGACTCATTGTGAAAGGTAATCACTAGGTGTCTGATCTGTCTTATTTTTGCTTAATCTTATTTGTAGAAGGATTTTATTATGATTAGTGAATGATTGTGGTGGAAGTGTATATAGCTCACAGGGCAAGCTTTTAGGAGGTGGGTTGGACTTCCAGATTCTCAGAGAGGGACTTGTTAGTGTTGAACATAAGTTCGTATTCTATGAGCATAAAGCAGTTTGCATTCTGTCTTAAGACACTTAGTGCTGAAATGGCTGATAACAGAAGGGAATCTAGCAGGCTGACCTTCCATCTTGCCCAGTGCTTAGCTGTTTAGATGTGTAAACTAAAGGCAGCAGAAAGTGTATGTAATTATGCTAGAGTAAAAAAATATGGAATGCTCCCCAGTGATTTTTATTTATGACTCAGATGTTGCAGATTTTAAAATAAAGGTGAAAAGTGGGATAAATGCTTGTAGGTATTGCACTAAGCAGGTAAGACAATATGAAAGAAAGGTTTCTGAGGCTTTTTCAGTCAAAGGGGGGGGGGGCCTTCCAAATTTGATGTTCTGCCAATCATCAGTATGAGCAAAGTGATGAGGAGGAGCGTGCAAAGCTAAATTTATAGCACGTCAAGGCAGCTCAAGAATCACTAAGTTTAAAGAGCAACACAGCCTGGCTTGGTGGCTACTCTGTATTCAGATTCCAAATGCGAAGTGAATGCAAACAGAGAGCAAATGTATTTAAATAACTTAAAGGGAGTGAGTTCATAAAATTACATTTTTGTGCTCACTGACAACAGCCAGTGAAAGAGGAGATGGGGAATTTTGTGATCAAATTATCATAAAGAGTAGGCAAGAAGATTAATTGGGTTTATGAACGCCACAAGAAAAGAGGGGAGAGTGGACAGTTCTTAGATTTAGCTATGTTGGTGAATGGCCTGGACCTGGATTAAAGTGATTATAATTCCTAAATTGCACTTAGCCCCATTCTAATCACAAGAAATAAACTGTAGTTTGATTCGGTGAAGTGAAACTGCTTACTGGATTTACTGTATATACCAAATGGTAAAATTAACTTAAAAACAATGGCTTGCTTTTATACATAAATACAGTAAATAATTAGTGCAATCAAAGGCTGTAAACTGCAACATTGTATCAGTGAAAATAAAAGCAGACATAGCAATGATTTACAATGGATGTGACCAGAGGAAGGAATGTCAAGTTAAGTGAGAGACCCATCCTGACAATATTATCAAACAAAAAAGAAGTGGTAGATGCAGGTAGCTTCCATCAGTTTTACTTTTCAGTGTTGATGCTCACTTCCTGGCAAAGACACTGGCAGTTCAGGTACAGAAATTATCCCTGAAATAGTGCTGTATGAGCAAGTGGGTTTATAAGGGTAGACAAATGATGGATTGTTTGACATTAGTTGGGGTATTTGCAGGTAGGGCTGAATAGCTGATAATGGAGGATGTGGGAATGTTTAGATAGTTTAAAAATGCTTCTGATTCTGAACAAAGGTTTTTGAATATTTTCAGGGAACAGTGAATGGAGACAAAATGGAAGAGGTGAACAGAGTACTATATTACAAACCAGATATAGAAGTAAGAGAAAATGTAAAGTAACCAAGAAGGGTTCCAGTTCAAAGTGGAGCAAGTCTGCCCCCCCCCCTTCAGTGATTTACTTCCTCTAGTAATGAAGGTGTTTTATAGAAAAGAAAGAACAAGAACAAAACCAGAAGAAGAAGAAACAAAATAGTCAAATGGCTCAAAGAAAACGACTTTGGGTTTTTTCTAATGACCAAATTTACTAACAAATAATGTATAAAAACAATAAAAATAGTGCTGGAAAAATATAATGTACTTAGCAAAGTGTTAACACGGGAATACAAAATGAACAACATGGTGCTTGACACTTGAAGTAATAACAGGGTGGGTGGGGGTGTACAACAAACAACAACTGCTAAATAAACAATGCTTGGTTCGCAGAATAAGAGACTATCTCTAGAAAACAACAAGGAATTATTCCAATATAAAGAAAAAATGTAGGAAACATTAGGAGGATGCAAAAGTAAAGCTGGATTGATGGGAGATGGCATAAATACAATAAAAACAATAGTGGAATATGGAGTAGCGTTGCAAGCTAGAATTACATACATACTGAATACTTGTATTAGGTTTAGTTGGTAAGAAAGTACAGCAGGAATGACAGGTAATATTGTGCACTGAAGCGATGCAGAGAGGGTGGAGGGTACTGACCACTGCATTGCCTGCATCTGCCCTTTGTGTTAGTAGTTAGGGGAATATAAAATACAGGGAAGCAGGATAGAGAGGGTATGAAGTGGAGTTAAGGGAACACCTGATAAGAAGGGCACATGGAGACACAACTATTTGTTAGAAAAGGTAGGAAAGGGAATAAAAAGGGTCCTGCAGGGGATAGGAAAATGACATGGGGTATATGTAGGACGAATCTTAGAGAGGAGGGGATTACAACAGATGAGAGAAGGACAAAACATTAACGAATTAAAGGAAGAAAGTAGGAATTCTGAAACTTGTGCAGGTAGGGGGGATATAGAGAATACAGGATGTCAGGGATGAGGAGAGCGAGATGCTGAAGAGAGAATCTGGTGTTAAGAGGATTAACTTGTAAAGTTACAAGTATTTATGAGGGAGAATAAAGGAGGGTTCTAGAAAGGAAAAATAACTCCTGAGGAAAATTGGCACAATGGCTGATACGACTATGCAAAGGTGTAAAGAAATGAGGAAGGACAGCTGATAATGGCAGACATCTTGAAGGTGACCTCATTTCAAGTGATTGGTGCAGTTAACAAAAAATGCAAAAGAGAACACAATGGCAGAAGAAATTGAAATGAGAAAAGGTAAGATGTATGTGCATTATAGAATCAATAAATAGTGTTCATGTGTAACAGCATTATGGCTCACTATGATAATTCTATGATTCATAACTTTAAGTCCTGAAATTCTGAAAAAAATGAATGTTCTGGAGAACACTGAATGACAAACATTGCTGCTTTCCCTTAAAAACTGTTTTTGCTGTCCCCCGTGGAGAAATCCCTCTGCACCGCTCAATGTAGGAATTGACACTTGCACATATACCCATCTAAGATCACCATACATCAGAGAAAAGGAATCAGTAAAAAGGAGCTGTCTCAGATTTGGTAACTGCAAGTTCACCATTTTACACATGCAGTCTTACTATACAAAGACACAGTTATGAATCTGAGAATATCAAACTGTCACCGACGTTAGTCTAGGCTGATGAAAAGAAATAAAAATGGTAAATGTTGGAAATGGGAAGGGGATAAAAGGTAAGGATAAAACACCTCTTGGATATGTACATCGGTGAAAAGTGTTGAAGCAGCAGATGGCAATAAATCAAAGAAGACTTAAAAATACTTGGAAAATAACAATCCGGGAACACATAATGTATCTGTGCTTCAGAGGGTGGATAATGATTTGTATAGCAAGAAGCTATTTATTTATTTACACTTTTTAAGAAGTATGGAGATACGTAAAGTGATAAGATGAGGTGGAAAAGAAATTATATCTACATTTTTAAGCTGGTAGTGAAAGAGTATAAATTGGAGTACTACTAGAATTATCAAAGGATGTCATTGAGAAGGATAGGAGACTATAACAGAGCAGACAAAACATTATATGGTCGAGACCAAATGTTCGACATTTGGATGTTCGAACATCAAATAAAAAAAAAGTAAAAAAAGAAAAAAACACTTTGAGTAGGCAGGGGGCAAGCCCCCCTGCACTCCCCACACCCCCTACTTAAATATACCAACTCCGAGACCGCACTTCAGTGCAGAAAAGGGAAGTTCTCCCTAGCTGCACCGTATGGTGCCATTGAAAGTCTATCTTCAAACACTCAAAATTTCGAACATTTGGTCTCAACCATGTAACGTTTGAAATTTTGAGGTTTCAAAGATTTGTCAGGTACCCTATATATATATATATACATACACATACAGGTACCCTATATACACACACATACACATAAGGAGAAGCACGGATGTGGATGTTAAGTTACATATTGGAAACACAGGAACAGGGATGAACTGGAAGAGGTATATGACTGAGAAGCAGGAGAACTAAGCTGGTGAACAGAGTAAGAACGTTTGGACTCACAGAACTTGGGGTAATGAAACACTGTAGCTGTTAAAGGACAGAGTAAGAACGTTTGGACTCACAGAACTTGGGGTAATGAAACACTGTAGCAGTTAAAGGCAGAGTAAGAACGTTTGGACTCACAGAACTTGGGGTAATGAAACAATATAGCGGTTAAAGGACAGAGTAAGAACGCTTGGACTCACAGAACTTGGGGTAATGAAACAATGTAGCAGTTAAAGGACAGAGTAAGAATGTTTGGACTCACAGAACTTGGGGTAATGAAACAATGTAGCAGTTAAAGGACAGAGTAAGAACGTTTGGACTCACAGAACTTGGGGTAATGAAACAATGTTGCAGTTAAAGGACAGAGTAAGAACGTTTGGACTCACAGAACTTGGGGTAATGAAACAATGTAGCAGTTAAAGGACAGAGTAAGAATGTTTGGACTCACAGAACTTGGGGTAATGAAACAATGTAGCAGTTAAAGGACAGAGTAAGAACGTTTGGACTCACAGAACTTGGGGTAATGAAACAATGTTGCAGTTAAAGGTCAGAGTCAGAACGCTTGGACTCACAGAACTTGGGGTAATGAAACAATGTAGCAGTTAAAGGAGGTGCATGGAAATTACTCAATAAAGATATTTTCATAAAAGGAAATCGAAACAAAGTGTGTTTTTGCATTCTTATCTTTGGACATGTAGTAATGAAGGATGAGGGATTAGAAATAATGAATAATCTGTTTTGAATAACAATGGTATCTTAATTTGGAGCATATGCTTTTGAAGCTAAAAAAAAAAAAAAAAAAAAAACAAAAAAGAGCAAAACTTAATAAAAAGAATGAAAGAAAAGGACTGATGTCCTAGATGCATGAGAATGCCTCTCTCTCTCTTTCCTGTTTACACACCATGTGATACATCAGGTAATGAACACCTTTCAGCATTCATTGTTTCGGTAGCAGTTATGGGTTTTATGGGTTCAGGTTGCTAGCCCAACCCTCCTCAAAGAGTGCACCACACACGCTCACACCTAGGGCCAATTTAGAGTGCCCAATCCACCTACTGCATGTCTTTAGAATGTGGAAGGAGGCCGGAGCACCCGGAAGAAACCCACGCAAACACAGGTAGGACATGCAGACTCCACACAGAAGGCACCCCAGCCAAAAAACAAACCAGATAGCCTTGTGCTGTGAGGCAAGAACTTTAACCACTACACCACTGTGCTGCCCCATGAGAATGCAGTGGGGTTCCAGTTATGTAGATGAGAGTTGTTCAATTGTCAAAGCAAATTATGGAACTAACTGGAACGTTTTTGAATTATAGGCGGTCTTAAAGATTGACTCTTAACCATTAGTAAGGTACAGAAAATCTAATACTGAGATAACTTGCCCCTGCCTGGCATTCTGCAACCAAACTTTAACAACTAAACTTTAATGTTTGCATTTATATCTGATATAAGTACTACATATTGGATTTCTTTTTATATTCCTGTGAAGTCATTACATTCCACTCATCGTTTAGATGTGCCTAAAACTAGTGATGTCAAGTTCATCAGTTGATACATCTGAACATAATAGCCTGGAAAATGACTTGGCAATGACCAAACGTTCTGTAAAACTGCAGATGTGAATGTTACATATTTTAAGCAGTTTAGAGTTTGGTAATGATGTTATAATCTGCTGTATGTTTTTTGTACTGTATTAATCTGGCTGTTGTTAATGTTGCTGTGTTTATTATATAGAATTTTCTAGTGCTATACGTTCCTAATCATACAGATTATGTATAGTATGAGAGGAAGCAGCTTGCAGGAGTCCAAGGAATGTATTAATGTGACTTATGGCATTAATCAGTAACATTTTTGGATAATCGGTGCAAATGAAAATTACTCATACTAGGAAACTGGAAATAATACTGTACAAATGTTTTCAGTAATAATATGCACCTATAGGAGAGACATTAAGAGTTAAATAGGGAAATTGGTGTTTAAGAAGAGTGGGGATAAGGAAACAGAGATACGAAGAAGGAAAATAAAGATCAAGAAATAAAGGAAGGAAAGAAGAAACCTCCGCAGAGAATAGATACGCATAGAATATATATATACGTATATATACGATAGAATAGATACGCTGCGGAGAAATAAGGAGCCAGATGTGTAGGGGCTGCTCCAGTAGTCACTGCTTGGGGACCATCAGGGTGTTGGATGGATGGGGTTCGCTAAAGAATTGTGATGTTGGGACAGAGGTCAGAAAGGGCTGGAGATCTGTTTCAGGAAGTGCGGACACATATGGGCATTAAAAATAATGGTTATGGCAAGTTGGAAGAGTTTCTGCAAACACTCTAGGGTAAAAATGGAAAAGTTGAAAATTTAAACTGCAAGAATAAACTTGGATGAGAGAATAAAAAGCATAAATGCAGGAAAAGGGAAACTGCACATAGAAGAGGAATAAGATGGAGAAGCGGAGAAGGATAAAGAAGCTAGGAAACAAAAGGACTTCAGGAGTAGGGAAGGTTTCAAGGGGAAGATGCTGCAAGGAGAAAACAAACAGAATGGCTGCCAAAGAAACAGATGGAAGGAGATAGATAGCAGAAAACGAAGTAAGGAATGACCGTACAAAATAAGGGAGAATGTCAATATCTGGTATCAGGCATAAGCTATGGAACTGGAATATAGATAAAAGGTACAGGAAAGACAAACAGTGTTATATTTGTGTAGAACAATGAGATAGTTAAAGACACAATGAAAGATAAAAGAAGAAAGATGAAGAACACAGGGGATATTTTGTGGAAAAATAGAAAAGCAGATGTTTCCTTAGAGCTCTCATGACTCACAAAAGCTAGTGATTATGGCAGGTCAATGACCATTACCTGTGATCAAACAACAGATGGAGTTATTTGCTTTCACCAAAGACAGTGTCAGTATTTAACCACTCATACCCAATTTATTGACTATATACCCCTGAAATGTCGGACTGCGATCTACTAGTTCCCCTTGCACCTCTCCAGTACTCTTCCCCTCTTTCCCCTTCATCCTGACCACACACCATTCAGGTAGATTATTTCTTTCCTGCTTTCTCATACCTTGACTTACTTTTTATCTCCTCCCTATCATTTTAGAATAACCTAAGTGGCCACGACTACACTGTAATAACTTTGGAGGAAGGAAATGAATTAAGCCACTGGCCTGGGGCCTACAAGTCCCCCAGAATCGTAGGGTTCTAGATGGTCTGAGGTGCATCTTAGATTTTTTTACACGCTTTTTATCTAATAGTGGCTTAAACAAAACCTTGTGAGTGAAGAAACAAATTCAGTCTTATTTTTTCATTTAAGGGAAATTTTAATTTCTAAAACTTAAGGTGTAACACTAGTAAAATTGTAGTTTCCTCAAAAAAATTGAGAAGTTAAATGCTTGCAGGGATATAACACTTTATCTGGGAATATTACATGCTTACTACCCTTCCAAAAAATATAGCTGCTGTCTGTTTACTCTTCTGGTGTTATTATGGGATGAAAGTAAAAGCACAAATGACCAGAGGCATGCACTTTACATCTGAGAGTCTGGGAGATGAAGCCAAAGTACAAAAGACGGAATGCAGTGAGAATTCTGACATCATGTTTTGATACAATGTTCGGCAGAACACAAGGCATTGTGTTCCACAGCAGAATTTATGGAATAATACGTGTGTGGCTTATACAGACAGAAGTCGCAGCATAACACAAGCCTGACAACTGTAAATAATTTCACAGAACGTCCTGATTTTTGCCTCATGTCAGGTTGGCTTCTCATAAAAGTTATGGCTTTTTAGGAAATGATTGAGAACTGAAGACTAAATGATGACAGATAATTAAGTTTCAGACTTCATATCCATCAGAAAAACTTGCTAATTCAAAATCTGTTATTTTATCAGCTTTTTAAGTTTGCAAGAGACAATATTAAAAATCTGTCCCTGAATTTGGGCCTTTGTCATTCCATTGTTTTTGTCCTTGTCCAGATTTCTTGTCCTAATGTGTTGAAAGGTATGAGTGTCTAATACCACAGTGAGACAGGCATATAGCATAAAATGTTTGTTTCATGTTTACCTGGCTAAAAATGTTCAGCAGACATTGAGTATTCCTTTAACCAATTTCTAAAACGTAGTTTAGGTGCCAAAATACAGACACATATGAAGGGAAAGAAGAAATCAATCCATGGTTAGCTGTTATTTGTTTTATTGCAGTAGTTAAAAGAACAAGAAAAGAGTTTTATTCAGTTTCTAAGTTTGCTTATTCAGATATTTAAATTTTATTTCCCCAGTTTACAGATATTGTGGTTAGCTGTGACTATGTAGAAATGTGAAATCAACCTTCAGTGCTCTGTTTTTTCTTAGCATGCTGAATAGTCACTTTTATGGCATAGCTTCTGCATTATAACAAGGTGCTTATCTGTGAATATGTTAAAGGGTAAACAATATTCCTCTTACAATAAAGTGGAATTACACATCTAGGATTTTCACATATAACTCAAGGGTATTGCAAGATATATGGGACTAGTAACACTTGTTCTGCAGCCAGGATGAATGATGTAATGAGTTTTGCTGGCTGTTGTATATGTCAGCAGATTATGAACACCAAGAATAATCATTTAAAATAAGAGAGAGATAAGTTATAGGTCCTCCAAGGTTCCTGAAAGCTCCTCTGAAAGGCTCAAGAAAGTATCAGAATCTATGATTTGACTCATGGTTGACTCATTTCGTTATAAAAGCAGTTAACAAATGAAATATTGAGGTAACTAGCTCTGCCCAGAAGTTGACGTTGATGTAATAAAGAACAGTATAAAAATTAAAAGGCAAATGCTGCTCAGTATTTTTCTTGCCTGGCTCTATACAGTCTTGTTTTGAAAACAATACAGTTAAAGTGTTTCATTACACTGACGAGTTAAGGCTATTCACGTTGTCCACAAATGAGCACAGCTAAGCTGTGATTCATAGAGACCACGTAATCTAACACAAGAAGGCCATGAATGAACATAAACAAGATGACCACATGATATAAATAAGGAATGATGTAACCCAGTATATGCGAAGGAAGCATTCTGCTCCCTACTTGTGATTTCCAATTTTCTACACCATAGGTTCATAGGGTCATACTAGGCTATCTGCCCTAGGGCATTTATAAGCCTAGCCAGAGTGTGTTTGGCTTTCGCCACCCATTTTAAATTAATTTTGCTATGCCCTTTTTCGAGGTTAGTATACTGTGCCTCTGTCTAACAGTGACACAGAAGTGATACCCAGAGTAAACCTACGATCTCCCATCCACTCATCAAGATTCCTCTTGAAGAGAGTCAATGAGGGACTCTGCCTAACCTGGACTGGGATTTTATTCCAGAGTGAAGGGAGCCTCTGGGTTATAAATCTGTCCCTTCAGTATGTCCTATTTACTTCAGTGCTGAGGTTCAAGTCTCTCGAGTCCGTAGCTCGTTGGGATTTGGATTTTATGAGGTGCAGCATGTCCATTAATTCCGGGTTGGACATGGCTTTATACATCAGGCACAGATCGCCTCTGAGCAGGCGGTATGCCACTGAGTAGAGCTGGAGTTTCTTTAACCAGGCAGCATATGGCATCTGTTTGAGCCCTTTGATCCTCTTGGTGAGGTACTTTTGGGGTCTTTCCAGTTGCTGCAGGTGTCTGGTAAGGTACATCCCAAAAGGGGCATTGTACTCAATTATGGGCCTGATGAGGGATGAGTAAAGAGGCACGATGACCTGCCCTGATCTAGATGTGAATCCCTTCATGATTAGGTTGGCTATATAAAATGTTTTTCTAACCACTTTGGCCACGTGGTTGTCAAATGAGAGATTGCTATCAACTTGGGTCCCCAGGTCCCTAATTACTTCTTCTGTACTTAATGGATTACCACCTATGTGGTAATTAGTGGGCACTTTGTTTTTGCCAAAGGGGATGACTATACACTTTTTGGCATTTAGCTTGAGGCCATGGCTCTAGCACCAGTTGTCTGTTTCTATGAGGCCCTTTTGGAGGATGCTTGTGTTGACTGGAGAGTCAATTATGGCACCCAGTTTGCAGTCATCTGCAAACTTGGTCAGCCACAGTCCTTCCCTGTTGGCCTGTACCTCCGAGAAATATATACCGAACAAGAGAGGTCCCAGGACTGAGCCTTGAAGGACGCCACTTGTAACTGGTTTGGAGTCTGACATGGCTCCAGCAATTCTAACCATGTGGGTTCTGTCCTTGAGTCAGTTTGCAACCCATCTAGTGACATAGGGGGTTATATTTAAGCTGCTGAGCTTATCTATAATGCCTGAGTGGGGTATTGTATCAATGGCTTTTGCGAGGTCCATGTAGGCTGTGTGGACCACCTTCCCCTCATCAATGGCCTTGGTGACTGTTTCAAAGAAATCAACCAGGTTTAAGAGGCAGGATCTGCCCTTAACAAAGCCAAACTGGGTAGGATCCAGTGTCTGTAGGTCCCCAATATCTTTATTTATGAGTTCCATAATGATCCTTTCCATAGCTTTGCAGGCCAAGCTAGTCAGGCTTATGGGGCAATAGTTTCCAGGATCCGTTGAGGCACCACCTTTGTGGAGAGGGACCACTGTTGTTGTACACCACTCTGTGGGTACATATCCTGTGGTAAGGCTGAGACTGAACAGTAGTTTTATGTTTGGGTTTAGCTCTTCTTGGATTTCATGTAGGACACAGCCCAGGACACCATCTGGTCCCATTGATGCTGTGTTTTTTGCTTTGGAGAGGGCGGCTCTTACCTGAGCATCTGAGATGTCAGGGGGGCAGCACTCTGCTTGGATAGATATTTGCCCTTTTGGTGGGGAGGGGGGGGGTTTGCGCTGAACCTGTCAGCTAGGATGTTGGCAATGTCTGTGGTTTCGGTGTATTTTTTGTCATTTTGGACTAATTCTGAGCATATCTGGGAATTCCCACCCAGGTTCCTAACATAACTAAAGAAAGCCTTGTGATTATCCTTAGTGTCCTGTGCAATTTTTCTCTCGAAGCTGGCCTTAGATGATTTTATGAATGCCCGTAGTTTTTTGCTAACACTGATCAGAGATGCCTTCCCTTTTTGGGATTTTGCTCTATCATGTAGTAGCTTCCTCCTTCTATTGTATAGTTTGTTTATGGCTGGGGTCCACCAGACAGGACGTCTGCCTTTGGAGGATTGGGTCTTGGTTTTATTTGGGATTGCATGATCCATGAATTCCTGAAGGTGTTCATAGAATGCGTTTATAAAGGATTCTGCGGTCTGGGCCGTATTTTCCACAGGCCCAGGGGCTTTGAAGGATTCCACCTTGGTTTTGAGGAATGTGAAATTTGATTTAGAGAAGTTTTTCACTGTTGTTTTCTTGGCAGGGGGTGGGGTCGGGATGTGAATATCCAGTGAGATTAGTTTATGGTCTGATCTTACCAGTGAGGGATACACTTCTGGTCTGGAGCATAGAGTCCCCATGTTGGTGATGATCAGGTCCAGTATGTTTCCCCTCTTGTGGGAGTGGTAACAAGTTGTTCCATAGCATTTGAGTTTATAAATTCTTGGAACCTTTGAGCTAGGGTGTTGGAGCTAGAGTAATGCTCCCAGTCTATGTTTGGGTAGTTGAAGTCGCCCAATATAATGGTGTTTGGAGAGACCTTCATATTTTCCAGTGTTCTCAGGAAAACCGAGTGGGGTTCTTGGATTTGGGAGGGTGGTCTGTAGCAGGCTATAAACTGGAAGGCAGTTTTATCCACTGTTAGTTGCACATGGATAGTCTCTGATGCTTCATGCTGTGCCATCAACCTGGAGGTGTGGGTATCTTTGACGAATATTGATAATCCCCCTCCTTTTCGGGTTCGGTCCAAGTTTTGGGGCCAAAAAGCATGGTATGAGGTATAACCTGGTAGTGCTGGGGTGCTTTCAGGAGCCTTGAACCAGGTTTCTGTTACTGCACAGATATCGATGTTCTCCATGCTAAGGAGAGTTTTGAGTGCATGCATCTTGAGGTTTAGACTTCTGGCGTTGAGTAGCATTACTCTTAGTTTCTTATCCCTTGTGATACCTACGGAGGTGGGTTTGTCTTTTGAGCCTTGCCTAAAAAAGGCACTATGGGGGTAGCAAGAGCCTTTGCCAATATCCGAAAGCCCAGGGGTGACAGGTGCAAGCTGTCCCTAGCAAAGCATTGTGTCTTGTCGAGCATGTTATCCCAGGCTGACAGGTATTGGATCCCCTTTGAATGACACCAATACTTAAGCCAATTGTTGAAATTAATCATCTTGTCTTCATATTGTGGCATCATTCTTGGTGAGGGTAAGATGCTACTCAAGTTCAAGGTCATAACGGCCTGGGCTACATGCTCAGAGAGCTCCTCTATGTCTCTTTTCATGTAGTCCAGGGAGGTACGTCTCAGGTCATTCACACCAGCATGGGCAATGACTGAGTCATATTTGTACTTGCCTTGGAGTGACCTGAGTGCTTGTGTTATGTGGCGGATCCTAGCGCCCGACAGGCAGCTCACCATGACCTTCTCCTTGTTCAACCTGGTGAGTGGGATCTCAGTGTGCCTGATGATAGAGTCACCTATTACAAGTGTATCAGGTGTGTTGTTTAGCCTTAACTGGAATTGTTTTGAGTGTGGTTTCCTTCTCCTCCTGACTGGTTATGCCAGTACTGAGCTGAGAGAGCTTAGCCTCCAGTTTGGCTATATGGTTGCATCTCTCACATGTGTTGGAATTTGTTGGGAGGAGGAGAGGGTTGTCTGTGTACATGAGGCAGTTGTAACATTGCCTCAAGATTCCCAGATTCACCAGCTGGACCAGAGAGGAGATTGACAACTGACCTTTGGACATGCTAGAATAGTATTGGGAATTCCTTTATAATTGAAAAAAGGGCCAGTGGGGAACAAGATACTCAAGGGGAGTTTGTGAGGGTGTAGTGCTTTTAATTTTTTAGTGCTGACTTATATAATTGCTTTAGTGAGCAAGTGCCAGGTAACCTAAATGCAATGTGTTACAGGTAACTTAAATGCAAAATGACAAACAGTAACTTTCTTTCAAGAGAAACAAGGAAATAAGTACAGTAAGCAATGCAGATATCACTAGGGATCCACAGAAGTGCTGAAAAGCTGCGTTTTAGGTGGAATTAGCATTTCAGGGAAATAACAAGCAAACAAGCATACAAACAAAGCTAGATTCAGCAGGCCTGGATCTAGTCTATGCTACAGCAAACAAGGTGTACCAATTTCAGTAAGAAACAGTTCAAATATGCAGGCACTATAAGCCTTTAACCAGAAATTCCCAGCTCAGAAGGGCAGATTCCAGCCCCTTCTACCACAAGAGTGCAGACCACGAACCTTCTTAATGTAAAATAACTGGCCTGAAGCCCAAGTGCTTAAACCAGAACTAATACACTTTTAGAATAACAGACACTGAGCCCTCAATCAGCAGTTCCCAACTTAGAAGGATGTACGCTACCTGTCCTGCCACCACAGTGCAGGCCACAAACCTTCCTAATGTAAAACAACTGGTATGAAGCCCAAGTGCTTAATCCAAAAGACTTAGAAAGATAGCTGCACTTTAATCAAGTTACTACCAAGTGGTAATAAATACAATTGAATACTTTAAAGAATGCGTGGATTAGTGCTCAAGTTATACAAACAAAGCTAGATTCAGCAGGCCTGAATCTGGTCTATGCTACAGCAAACAAGGTGTACCAATTTCAGTAAGAAGCAGTTCAAATATGCAGGCACTATAAGCCTTTAACCAGAAATTCCCAACTCAGAAGGGCAGAGTCCAGCCTCCCCTCCCACAATAGTGCAGACCACGAACCCTCTTAATGTAAAATAACTGGCCTGAAGCCCAAGTGCTTAAACCAGCATATACATTATATAAAGAGATCTCTCACCAGTACTATCTACTTTACAATCCGTGAAAATGCTGTCACTTGCTGCTAGCTTTGCTATTTCCAGTTGTGAGCTGCTTGTTTGGGCCAAAGTAAAACTGCTTGCTCCCACATTTGATTACTGGCCAAGAAGGCAGAAATACTGGCAGAGGATAACTCACTATAACTTTTTTAATCAGGAGATACTAGATAGGTTCAGAGTAGACAAGGATATCATATGGGTCTTAGTATCTACAACTCCCATACTATTTCTGAAGGAATGCGTGGAATTCCTATCCCTGTGGATAATAAGCTATGTAGACCTCTCACTCTACTTGCCACAGGGACCTTCCAGATGCAGACCAGGGACATGATGGGTATCTTACAAGCATCTGCCTTGGGGATATTGCAGCAGGTCCTGGATGTACTTTTGGCATGTGAGGTTCAGTACATCTATTTCCCAGTGCCATCTCAGGATCAACCCAGGACTATGTGTATCTTTTATGGGGTAACACATTTCCCTGACATACTCAGTGCAACAGATTGTACCAGTGTTGCATTTAGGGCTCCTACTAGTCTATGGGGTGAGCTGTATCATAATAGTAAGGGCTACGGTTTCTTTAATTGTCAGGTAGTGTGTGGTGCATCCAGGTACATCATCAACATCCTGCCCAGAATCCTGGCAGTGGCCATGAGTCCCCCATCTGACACACTAGCTCATTCCACTACCTCTTCCTGCATGATAGGATGCCCAATGGTCATCTTGTTGGAAAGTGGAAAAATATTTTTTTTCTTTTTACTACTGTATTTAAATAGTTATTCCTGGCAAAATGTATACTAAAATATGTTTCCTTTGTTTTGTGTCCCCCTTTCTCTCCTCTCTTTTTTTTTTTTTTTTTTTGCATTTCAGATGATGCTGAATATCCACTGAAGCCATGGCTTCACTCCTGTTTGCTTACAAACTATGAAATCTCCTGGGTATTGTCTGCATTTGTACAAGGCTGCTAAGGCCTGGAACACCTTACCTGTATCCATCATGTCAACAGTCTCCCTCCCATCTTTCAAAACCACTCTGAAAGACTTCCTGGATAAAATCAGTCTCTGTTATTTGCTCAAGACCAGGATAAACTATATTCCTAAATGTGAACAAGTACCTTTTCATTCCTTATACCTCACTACTTTCCTTTTTTCACTTACTTTCTTACTTCTATCAAATTCTCTTATAGGTTCATAGGTCCATAGGTAGGTACTAGGCTATCGGCCCAAGGGCCTATGCAAGCCTAGCCAACAAGGTTCCCTGGCTTATGCCACCCAAGAAAGTTATTTTCCTGTACCACTGATGAGCAGAGACACAGAAGTGATCCCCGGGGTGTATTTCCTATTTCCCATCCACTCTTGAAGAGTGCTAATGAAGAACTTTGCTTGACATAGATGGGTAGCCTGTTCCAGAGTATGGGAAGTCTCTGGGATAGGAATCTATCCTTCCAGCATGTCCTGTTTATTGTGGTGACAAGGTTTAGGTCCCTAGAGCGTGTAGCTTAGAGGGATTGGGATTTCTTTAGGTGTAGCATGTCCAACAGCTCTGGGTTTGACATAGCTTTATATGTATGCCAGAGATCACCTCTGAGTAGGCGATATGCTACGGAGTAAAGCTGGAGTTTTTTGAGGTGGTCAGTGTAGGGCATTTGTTTGAGTCCAGTAATCCTCTTTGTGAGGTACTTCTGTGGCCTTTCCAGCTGCTGCAGATGTCTTTTGAGGTACATTCTAAAAGGGGCGTTGTACTCTATAATGGGTCTAATGAGTGATGAGTAGAGGGTAACTATTACCTCTTTTTTCCTGGACAAAAACCCTTTTATGATGAGGTGTGCCACGTAGAAGGACTTCCTGACTACTGTGGCGATGTGACTATCAAAGGAGAGACTACTGTTCACCTGGGTCCCAAGGTCCCTTATCATGCATTTGGTGTTAAGTAAATTGCTGCCTACGTGGTAGTTCATGGGTACAGAGTTTTTACCAAAGGGGATGACACTGCACTTTTTGGCATTGAGCTTGAGGCCATGGCTCTGACACCAGGCATCCATCTCAGAGAGGCCCTTCTGTAGGATGTTCACATCATTTGGGGGCTCTTCCCTGAGTTTCTCTCTAAATATACAATAAGCCTGTTTTCCCTCACTTCATATTGCACTTCCTGTTTATATTAGACTAACTTACCTTTAATTTCTCTACAAACTGTCTAAAATTTCTATAAATATTAAATGATTGTCGTATAACTTGTATCAGTTTGTAACCAATGATTTTATATTATGTCTAATTTGTTATAATTATTTAAACCTAGAGATGTTTATGTTTTATTTTTGAAGATTGTAATTGTAATAATTTGGAGCTTTTCACTTTGGGCCTCCCCTGAAATTGGGCTTCTACCCAGTCAGACTTTCTCGGTAATCAAATGTCAATATATAAATAAATAAATAAATAAATAAATAAATAATGACACAAGTGAGAAATCCAAGTGGAGCTAAAGAAGTCACCTAGAACACATCCATATCCCAGACCTATACTGTCACTGAGAGGGTCTTTGGCCTCCTGAAGAGTCATTTTAGGTGCCTGGATGTGTCTGGAGGTACCATTCAGTATCACCCAGCTACTGCATGCAGGATGTTTATTGCATGTAGCATTATGCACAATATGGTAATGTACCAGTCTAGTGGTGAAGTGATCCATGCTATCACTGCAGCTTCCAGTTCCAGTTACACTACGACTAATTATGACCATCTGGCAGCAGTATCAAAGGACACCATGCCGCAGGTTTGTGCATCATACATGCAAATGCACCAGTAAAGTGGTGATGTCCAGTCCAGAACTATGGACCAGGGCAGTCAGGTTAGTGTTTTCTTTCTTGTACAAAACACACAGAGTATAAATGATGCATGCAGTGATGCAGTGATATGTGGTCTATGCTGTGTGATGCATGTCTGCTATCACCATTCATCTGACATTCCTTCTCATCTTTAAATAATTTGTTTTTTTAATTTTAGAACAGTGAGTCATAGTATTGTTTATAAAAGTCATGCCTGAGTGTTCACTGAAACCTGTTCAGTGATGTCATAAGGCATCATATCGGGAATAACCACATTTTAACTATTTTGCACAATACATTGTAGTGAGCTAGTGTATGTAAGTATACATGTGCTGAATGTCCTGAAGGGGTACAATTACTAAAATGTGTTACTTCAATATTTAACTTGAGTTCATACTTTGGAATTGAATTAAAAATTATGATTTTTTTTATATTATGTAATGGTGCCTCAGTTTTAAGTATGTTTTGTCTGTTGTATGTCACTTCCAATTATTTTATTTTCTCACACACAATCATTTGTGGCCTCAGAGACAAAAACTATTATTTATACAGTAGGGAGGGTGAAGTGGCAGCAGTGTTTATTTAAATGGCAGGATGTGCAGTCATGAGGGTGAAGTGGCAGCAGTGTTTGTATACATAGCAGGATGTACACTTATGAGAGTGATGTGGCAGCAGTGTTTGTTTACATGGCAGGAAGTGCAGAGGTGAGGGTGAAGTGGTGAGGGTGAAGTGGCAACAGTATTTATTTACATGGCAGGATGTGCACTGGTGATGGTGAAGTGGCAGGAGCATTTGTATATATGGCAGGATGTGCAGTGGTGAAGGTGAAGTGGCAGCAGCATTTGTATACAAGGCAGGATGTGTAGTGGTGAGGGTGAAGTGGCAGCAGTGTTTGTATACATGGCAGGATGTGCAGTGGTGACGGTGAAGTGACAGGAGCATTTGTATATATGACAGGATGTGCAATGGTGAGGGTGAAGTGGCAGAAGTGTTTGTTTGCATGGCAGTATGTGCAGTGGTGAGGGTAAAGTAGCAGCAGTGTTTGTATACATGGCAGGATGTGCAGTGGTGAGGGTAAAGTGGCAGCAGTGTTTGTTTACATGGCAGGCTGTGCAGTGGTGAGGGTGCAGTAGCAGCAGTGTTTGGTTACATGGCAGGAGACTCATTTTAATCTGTAATCTAACTACTGAGTCTCCACGAAAACTTATGTAGTATTACTTTGAAGTTGTAGGTGACTGCCAGCTGTAAGAATGGTAATGCCTAGAACACTGGTGTTAATGACTGCCATCCTATGTTATGTCATAGAGATTTCTTTCCACAGTTCCATGAGGTTTGAAGCAGGTACCATTACAAGAAAGAAATGCATACAGTTGAAAAGTGTCCTATGCACTACTCCCCTTTTTCATAACATGTTCCCTTTCCAGTTCAACATTTACCTGTGTTTGTGAAGGCTAAATTGTGAGTAACATAAATGTCTCACTTGAATCCTAGTAGGTCAAGGTCACATGTGTTATATTCTTCTCCTAAAGATAGTCTAGATGATGGTGCAAGTGATTGGATAGTGAGTTGGACCAATGTTGTGATCTACCTGTGCTGCAGGAGTGTGATACAAATCTTGAATGAGTTGTTCTGCTAGGTGTAGATGAATGCTGATGCGGTCTTCATTAAATCTGTTGAGCTTGTTCCTCCAATCAATCACAGTACTTTCTTGAGAAGCACTAGTAGTGGCACATGATCTTCCCAACTTGTCCTGACAGTACCTTGATCCTCTTCCTATTCGAAGACTGATTCCTGCTTGAGTTTGCTAAGATCTAACTAGTGTGCAAATGGAGGTGCCCACTGATGCCTGATGTGCCTCCATGCTACGCTTCAACGTAAACGGTAATATCCCTACTCTGTGCCATTTCTATGTAGTACTGGAAATACTCACTCATACCCTGGAGGACTCTAACCATTTCTGGCTGACTCTCTGTAGCAGAGCTCTGAGCCCAAACAATGTCTTTGCACTTTGCTGCTGGATGGCCAAAGCTTTGCATGTTTTCTGGGGTAGCTATAACAAATTGCTGTGCCTGGATAACTTTTATAGAGGTGTCACTTTAGACACTGTTACCTCTGAATCTTTGCACCATCCTGGAAGTGCTGGTCCAGGGTTGTAGAGACATGAGTAGAAGTGCATGGGATTTCCTCCTTTACAAGCCTGAGTATAATGTCAGCAAGTGTTTGCTTTGTGATCCACTGTCAATTTCTGCAGAGTTACTAACATTTTGTGGGGTGAGAGATCCTGCCATTAGACTTACGGCATGCTTGCCACATTACTCAAGTTACCTCATAAATATAGCTATGTCATCGTCATCATCATCATCATCAGCCATTCAGCTCCTGATGTCCTCCAAATTTATTTTTATGGTGGAACTGTCTGTTTCCATTGCTGATCTTGTAAAAAAATATTCATCAACAAACAGTGTATACTACAGCATGCTTATTAAGGAGGTGTGGGGGGGCACTTACCATGCACACTGCATTTGTTATCATTCTGTGTAGATGTGGAAAGTTCACCTGTTAATAGTAATGGCCTTGTGTTTAATATAATCCTTCCATGTTAGCATTCAATTCTCTGTATACATATGCATTACTGTTTTTAAACAACCTTCCTGAGTGATGAACATGCTGCTGCAGATGTTGGTAAAAGACAGTGTCCACACCATGGCCAGTGTCCACATCACATTCAGTTACTCCAGTGCCATCATCATCTGTGTCATAGTTAGTCCATGGATGGACAGGAGGTATTCCTGAACTGGTATTAATGGGATAATTGATGGACCCCCACAAATAATTCAATTGCATTCTGCCACACTTTACTTCTATCACATCCTACCATATTATTTGCTCTCTTCTTTCATCATGATAATGTGCAGTTTCTGCCACCCACTGCATTAATGTTCAGGATAACTTGTTTCCAGACTTTTGTCTTCTCAGCTTGTTTGAACCCCCTTTACCATGCAAACATTTCCTATATGCCCTAAGGGCTATCATGTGGATGGAATTTTCTTCATGGCTGAAGTTACCCTTTATCTGCCTTGATCCCTTGTTTTGCATCATTACTGCATTTAAAAAAATGCCACTGATATTAGTAGAACTACACAATGCTGACCATATGTGCCCCCCCATCCTCCTATATAAAAATGTTAAGTACCTCAAAGCGTAATTATATATACGTGCAAAGTCTCAGTCCCACCAAGTAAAGTTGTGCTATAATAATGTCTGCAGTATCATAAATACATTCTCAACAGCATAGCAATCAGTCTGTTAACAGATCCAGCCTTTCCCTCACCAGTACCACTGTCTTATATTATTAATACTGTCTTTTCTCATTCTTTAGTGACCCCAGAAATCTCCAAGTAAGGACACATGTATGCTCAATCAACAACATATCTTTACTGCTTCAGTACTTCACAATCAAAACATATATTATGCACAATCACTAAATGACATCACAGTAAATGATTTTTCTCTGTGACCACTAATCATTTCCACTGAAGCAGTAATGATTCTCCACTAAAAAATGAGAGCTTTATACTATTTACTAAAGGCACGGTAATGCACCCATCATAGCAATAAAACAAACATTTGTTCAAGATCCAAGCATTGTGAGGTGTTCATATTAAATTACAATATTTTTTATTAATGTTTTCTTTCTTTAAGAAGTCCACAGTTCCCTAAGCCATTGCCTCCTAATGCAAGTAATTTCTAGTTGATATGGCAGTGTTGAACTATTTCATATAAATTCAAGTGCATTTACATTTTTGTATGTGAATTAGGCAGTTTAACATTTATCTCTATGAATTGCAGTAATACATAAATGTGTCTGGTCACCTATATACATAAATTGCTCTCTGATGTTCATGAACAAGGCTTCAGGTTCAAGTGAACACACTTGGAAAGGGGCAGAGCCCACAATAGTCCTCAGCAGTCTTCAGTTTCCTGTGGGAACATGGGGATAGCCTCAGATTTTTTCAAAGATGAATATATTTAGAAAAAACTAATGTGGAGTCATTTGTATGACAGTTTGCAAAACCATGAAGTGTAATCTCTGCCCATCTAGCATCATCTGATATACTTTATCACCTCAAACCACTCAACATTTAATAAAAGACGGTATTTACATAGATAGGAATATGTTTTTCTGCAACCCCCCCCCTCCAAAAAATATTACTACTGCTCTACTGCAGAAATAAATGACATTCAAGTGTAGTACTTTAACAAATGTAGTTAAGGCAATGAGCAACAGTTGTGTGTAACACAAGGAGAAATGATGATTGCATACTATTTTTTTATCCACCATATAAATGTGAAGTGACAACCTGATCCCATGTGCAAAAATGGGAAATAGAGTTGTGGATGCCTGGATGGATGGATGGATGGATGGATGGATGGATGGATGGATGGATGGATGGATGGATGGATGAATGGATGGATGGATATAAATGTGAATGTATTCCTTTAATAAAAAAAATATGTGACACAAAACATTTTGGTTAAACCAAGCTTGATAATAATAACAGCACCTGGGCTAATACCCCTGCTGGTTAAGTGAGTTTGGTCAAGTTGATGTCACACCCCAGAGGAAGTGGTTCCAAACCTGCAAACCAAAGCCCTGGCCCTACTTTCTTCATTTTGTTTCTGGAACTTTGAATGATGGCAGCACCTGTAGAGACATGAGTTTGAGCGCCAAGCTCCCCAGACAAGGAGACCCTGATAATGGTCTACCTTTATATTGGAGTCATGTGTACACAAGATCCAAGCATGTATAAGAGATAGTAAGAGGACAATGAGTCTGGTGAGCAACTGTCATCCCTGACATGGATCACCTGCTGTGGCCAAAATGTGTGGTGACCTACATAAGTGTAGGCTCAGCCAAATGGCTGAGTGTGTTGACCAGGTACAGGCAAGAAGAATAGAGTTTTATATTGTTTTTTTTTTTTTGTTATTGTTGTTGGTTAAATAAATTATCGGTTTAAAAAGAAAACTATAAGAAAATTATATAACTGAAGGTATTTGTTAGAAATAAGTGTTATATTACCAAGCCAAAAGCCTTTCAATTGAAAATATAAGGCAAAGATTAGAAGTAAATAAAAGTCATAACACCATAAGCAACCAAATACTCTACCTGATCAACACAATTACTACAAATGTTAAAACAGACAACCAAGATATGCAGCTATACCAACAAATTATTAACCTGTTTCTTTCGAGATCCAAAATGTAGTCAGACACATATAGATTAATAACAAGAGTTAGAATACCAAGATTCGCTCCTATACTCACAATATTGGGAAGGAAAAAATAGCATGATTACTGTTGAACAAAAATCTGCTGCAATTGAACTCACTTTGAAATTAACCCCACTCAAAAAAAAGAATTTATACCCAAATTATGATTAACAATAATGCCTATCACACACCACTCTTTCTAAGTAAAATTAATCCTTCTCTGTCTCCTTATTGCCCCACATGTCAAAACAGCATAGCTAACACCCTTCATATGTTTTGGAGCTGTAAGAATGTTTACAAATTATGGTGTTCGTTAAGAACCAAATTAGAAAAAAAGGGATACACTAAATCTACCCTGTCATGGGAAATTGCAATTTTACATGTATTCCCCACCAACTTTTCATATGAAAACAAACACATCATAGTAGCATTGTGTGCAATGATAAAATCATATTTAGCTCAAAATTGGTTAGATAGAACTAAACTTACATGGGAAGAATTTAAAGGAATGGCTGTAAAATACATATTAGCCAGCAAACTAATTACAAGAAGCCAAAAAAACTATCCTATTATCAGAAATATTAGAAAAAGCTTATAGAAATCTTAAGGTAAAACTGGTTTATGAACAATGGACTACAACATAATTATTACTCTAAGTAAATAAGGAAAAATAAAAGAAAATAAATATTGCAAAACTTGTACCCATCTTAAAATTGGAAAAGTCTAGGAAGTGTAAATATAATGAACATTTCCAGGTGACATCAACTGTATATAGTGTACATAGTTAGTACAATTTAATGTGAACAGTTTGAATATTAGTTAATTTTGCATAATGATAACTGAACACTGATGGTATATGTTCTGTAGAACTTATTATGCTTATTGCAAACTGATATTCTGTGTATCTTGTCCTCATATATTTCTGTTTTATTATTTTTATTGTATTAAAAAAAGAGGAAAATGCAATAAAATATATATTTAAAAAAAATAAATGTGCTATATGCAAATATGTATCTGTAATGTTATTAAAATAATACAAAAAAAACCAGAAACATATCTATAGACAGAACTGCATCTCTATGCAAATATATAGAATGTTTATGTGATAACATAATTGTCTGTGCAAATAACTAAGCAACGTATGCATGAATAAAATAATAATCTGCATATATATATTCTGTAAATCATAGATATACATCTGCATGGGTACACTTGTTCACTTATTTATACAGAAAGCAACAACAACAAAACTGCATTTCCACATAATCATTTCATATACTGTTGCAGTACCCTGGATACTATTTAGATTACATGCACACATTTTTTTTAAAGAAAGAATGTTGTTTATGTAGGTCAGAACAAGAATGGGAGGGGGGTATCCATAATCTATAAGGATAACCTTAACCTGGAAAGACTACCTTGTAACCACCTAGCAGCAAAAAAGTTACAAATCGTAATCTCACACCTTCAAATTAACTGTAACAAGCACATAATTATCATAGCAGTATACATTCTTCCTAGAAATATCCCTATCTCCATCGAAGTCCTCCTTTACTGGTGTTCATCAACATAAAAGCAGGAAACCATAATAATGGGAGATTTCAACCTAGATTGTGCTAATTGCATTTCCAGACAATCCATCCGATTTCATAGATCAACATGGGTACTGACATATGATACAAGTTCCAACAAGGATTGACACTAATAAACAGTCTATACTAGATTGGTCTCTTATAAATACACCCTCCCACTACTATCATTCAGGATGTCTCCCAGACAGACTAAGCAATTATAAACTTACCTACCTAATTTGACAATGTATTCAACCTAACAAAAATATTACTTATAAATACATATGCAAAAGAATACATATATATTATAAATATATATAGAGATATATATATATATATATATATATTATAAATATATATAGAGATAGATATATGGTTTACTATCATAATGTCAGCAGGCACATACCCAAATGTGCCATGGTCAATCCATTTCCACGAATTCTATACCACCGACACATCAGAAAATCGAACAAAACAGTGAACATTGACATTTCTGACTGCTTCATACCTGAAACAAATGCTACCATGGGTCAAAAAGGGGGTGAGATTTTGTGATTTGGAATATTGTCATTCGTGGTTTTGAGGAGTCACAGTTCAGAGTTTGCAGAATTTGTTTCAATGAGGTACCTGCCAACATTATGATGGTAAACCTATATATACATATATATTATAAATATATACCTAAAAGAAAATTCTCACCTGAAGTATTTAAAACCCTTTTCCAAAAATGTGACTTGTCTCTACTCAAACACCTCCATCTCAACATGACTGTACAATACTTTAATGATACATTTATTAATATCCTAAACCAGATAGATCACATCAGAAAAATTAATTCTAAATCCAAGCCTACTCCTTGGCTCACAAAAGAAACCAAAAAACTCCTTAAACAATGAGATACAGCCTGGTATCATTACCACGACAAAAAAATGAAACATCGCTATACAACTATCAACATCTCCGCAATCTAGCTAAAAAACAAGTTAAACATGACAAAAAGTATACTACACAATCACTTAAATTAAACATCAGAATACCAACCAAGTGCAAACAAGCAGCAAACTTGTAATAAATGAAGAAAAACAGTCGCAACACTTCACTGGAAACTGAAAACTGTTTTAATGACAGAGTAGCAAATCGACAACCAACTAAGCGCTTTCATCTTCCAACTCATCCAAAATGAAAGCTCTTAGCTGTTGGTCAATTTGCTCCTCTGTCATTAAAACAGTTTTCAGTTTCCAGCGAAGTGTTGCAACTGTTTTTTCTTCATTTTAAACATCAGAATAATTCACAGAAATTCTGGCAAGCCATTAGCTGCCTGCTGAAGCCTGGAAAAACCACAAACCCTGCTCCATCCTCTACCAATACCACTTATAACATTGCTACAAAGTTCAACTACTACTTTATCAACTCTATCCTATCTCCTACTTTATCAACTCTATCTTATCACTCATAAAAATCAGCATTAGTACCCTTCTATCATTACGTACCCATACTTCAGATTTGCTCAAGTCCTTCATAATTAAACTTACACAAGTCAGCACCATAAAAACGTCTTTCTAAACTTAAACTCACAATCCTCACTGCAGGTCAGCTTCCTAGTGACTATCTGAAAATTGCATCAGAAGTCATTCCTTTTTAGTTTCTATCCTCATTAACCAGTCCATTAAAGAACAATACATCCCAAAACTCTGGAAAACCTCTCATATAATCCCACTACACAAAGGTGGAACATCCATTAAACTCAGCAACTATAGGCCCTTAGCTATTCTCTATTATTTTGCTAAGATCCTTGAAAAACATGTTCCCACACAACTAGTACCATATCTACTACATGATAACCTACTATCACCTTCACAACATGAGTTTAGGCCTAAACAAAGCACCACTACAACCTTTGTTAACTTCACTAATTCAATTAACCAGCTCAGAAACAATGATCACCATGTCTCCTGTATCTTTCTGGATATGTCAAAAGCTTTTTACACAGTTTCCCACCAGACACTCCTCAACGGACTCGTCTCCTTATATCTATCTAAGTCCACTTTGTTATGGTTTCTTAACTATTTATCAGACTGCCAACAAGCAGTCAAATGGAATAATGAACTATCACCACTGGTAACTGTCTCAGTTGGTGTACCCCAAGGGTCAATATTTGATCCACTACTGTTCTTCATATTCACAAATAAATTATCCACATACACTCAACATGCAACAATTATTCAATATGCTGAGGATTCCTCCCTTATTTGATTAGCACCCTCTATAGCTTCACTCCTTTAAACAACACAAAATGCATTCAATTACATTGAAAGTTACCTATCTGATCTCAACTTGTTCTCAACCCAAATAAAACAAAGCTCATTCTCTTTACTAGTAACAAAACACATAGCAGGCATCCCCCTTCACCATCCTCTCTTCCAATAATACCATAATAGAACCAGTAGAGCATACTAAGCTCCTAGGAGTGACCATTGACAACAACCTGAGGTTTGACAAGCACCTAGCCATAACCATCAAAAAGGTACATGTAAAAGTAGGCTCACTCTGTAAGATCAAACATTTTCTAACTGACAAGCCATATCCAGAACCCACCTACTTTTCACCCTCCTTTATGCTTTACCTATACTTACAATCCTCAGAAAAACAGAGTTAAATACAGTGGAGTCCTGCTACAATAAAAAATATTTGCCTCAAACCTCCCTTACAGAGCACACCACTGCAATGCATTGTAGCATCTAAAATGGCTAGACCTTTCTAATCTTCTGGCCTATAACCAACTGACCTTCATACACTACATACTCAACCATCCAAATAGCTGCCTCTCTTTCAAATATCTTGATCAACCCTACTCTAGCTCTAGAACACTAAGATCCACCAACAAAGGCCTGCTAACAGTTACCAAATATAACAACAGCTTTGGGGATTCCTTCTTCTCTAACCATGTATCCAAACTTTGGAATACACTGCCTCAAACAATAATTAATTGCATCAGTACAACTAAATGTAAACATCTACTTAAGGAACACCTCATCAACAACTGGATGTGCTCCTGCACACACCCAGGACCTAACTACTACTATCTCTCCGATATAGCTCTACCAGATCATACTATCTTATCTGATCACTCTTCCAGCTTTCGGTTCCCTCCCTCTAATTACTAACATGAATTGACACCAAAAGTCCTGTCTCCCCCTCTCACTTTCTTACATCTGTTGCTCTTTACCACTGTTGAGTCTAAGCACACTGATCTTTTTACTCCTTACGTTTGGTAATACTCTACAAGGAATATGTTTATTCCCTGTGTGAAATCACTGTGTGTATTAGATAAGTTACTACTGCTATATGGTCTAAATAATGCCACTATCTTATAAAGGCTAGAAACCTGTATGGTTTAACTTTGTCTCCGCCTATGTTAAAATACTGTAGTTACTTGGAATGTTACTGTTTTAAGTATAGTTATGTTACTGTGATATATGGTTATTTGTAAATTTCTTTCTAGACAGACCTTCCCAGTAAACAAATGTAAAATAAACTAAATAAAATAAATAAACATTATTTATTAGTATAATAATTGTAAAAAGCAGCTGTTTTCTTCCATAATATTAGTTGCACGTACAAGATGGCCGAACTCTCTGCCAAGGACCACACTCATCAGAGTAAAGGTTTGAGATGGGGATGGAGATTGTAATGTAAAAGAAATGACCACTTGCATTACTTCTGTATTACCTCTATAGACATTTTTAAATCATCAGCTTTTATGCTTAGAATTCAAAGGTTCTCTTCAGTGTATTCAAAACATGATGTCCTAGTTGGTGCTGATCACTGCAACACTGCAGGCCCCTACCTCCTCAACATCAGGGTCTTGCACTCCATCACCATCTGGTGCAAAAAATATGTGACAACCAGTCAAATTAAAATCCTTAAGTAATATGTGCGAACCCAGACTGATATATTTCCCCTTCCTGCTCTCACCCCTTTCTCTACTCCTCTAACCTTTGCCTCTAATTCTAGTCAGTACACTTTCCTTCATAGTATGACGATAAAATAAAAGTGTTTTCTCTCCTAATTGGGTCTTGCTCAAACTTACTATTGTGTTTAGTATAATTTTTCTTTTGACCAATGTTGCCTCTGTACTGTGATTTTACGTGTCTTTTTAGATATTGTAAACTTTGTCACTGTTCATGCTTGGAGCTTTTCTCCCCAGGCCTCTACTGAGAAAATGGACATATATCCAGTTAGACTAGCCCGGTCAACAAATGTAAAATAAATAAATAAATAATATATCATAGTAATTATAACTGCAACTTGCGAACTATGAGTAAATGGGACTACACAGCTTTTAAAGTCCCTCTAACAGTAAACGTGCCCTCTGTTGTCTCCAGCTGACTGAGTGCTCCAAGACACTTCTAGATCCCCTCTTGTGAACTGCAAGTAAGCGGAGCTACACAGCTTTTAAAGTCTCTCTAACAGTAAAAGCGGCCTTGTTGCCTCCAGCTGACCTGAAGCTGTCCCTCACAGTACACCAGTCAGTGCTCCAAGACACTTCCAGATCCCCTCTTGTGAACTGTGAGTAAACGGGACTATGCAGCTTTTAAAATGTAGGTCATAGATGTACAGAGACAGCTATTCTTCAATTACTCTGTTGTAAAGTTAGAGGAGTACACACTAAATGCATTCAAGTGCCCTTCTTCCCCTATCTACCCCCTCTGCTTTTGCTAGTTATGGTTCCTACACAGAGTGTCCCTTTCTACTTAAAGCTCTAACGGAGCCCAAATAGAGTCTCCCTTAAAGCCTAGATCTCCTAGCCCCACCCCTAACCTCCTCACAGTTACACAGGTAACAGAAAAAATCCCTTCTTGCAACTAGGTAGCTTTAACTTCCTGCCCAAAGGAGTCTTACCTGATTGTTTTTCTTGTTGCCTGGTCCAGGGCATGGGTTTTTACCCACGCTGTTCACCCTCCCTCTGCTAGGGCTCAGTCCACTCCCTTACCCTATCCCCATTCCCACCCACCCCCACTTCAATTACATTTATTCTCACCTAGGCTCCTCCTACCATTACCTCACACCCAATCACAGTACTCCATATTACCTCATACATTACTGGTGCATTCCAATTACTAACCCTCACAGCCCTCCTGTCCCCATCCCCTTATCCACATCTTACCAAAACACATCCCAATATTACTACATCTGCCAAATTACATTCTTAGCACTCTTCCTTTACTAACTACTACCACTATCTACTTTCCCTTAATTATCCACCTCAACAAAATGCCAACATTTAAAAACAAAATCGCACCCTACCTCTCCCTTCTACCCTTAACCTTCATATTACACCTTATCTCCTTGCAATTTGTATCCATACAGTGCATACCCTCATCAAACTTCTCCATTCATAAACTAACACCCAAATCCTTCTCCAATATTTCACCCAATCTATACCCTACAGATAACATCCTCTGCTTTAGACAAAAAATCCCCCCCGCCACTGATGTCAAAGCTCTCACAACCTTCACCCCTCCATCATAGCCACAAAGTAACCAAGAAACAGGTGCCCACCACCATCTTGCTCAAGCAGTCCAAACTAATCTTAAGTGGAGATATTCACCCCAACGCTAGCCCTCCCTCCCCATCTCCCACTTCACACTGCCACTATAAGTCTCTAAACATAACTACTATTAACCTGCAAAGCAGTAGAAACAACATCCCTGACTTCCATGCCTGGATAACACACAACAAACCCAACATTATTGCCGCTACAGAAACATGGCTAAAACCATACATCAAAAGCTCAGAATTTCTTCTCTCTAGCTTTGCCTGCCTTTGCAAAGATAGACCCCTGAAAAAAGGTGGCAGGGTATCTCTAATTTATGCCATCACCTTCAACATGATCCCCTACAACTCAGACATACCCAACTTCACTACAGCTGAAATCTTAATAGCCTTCATAAAATTAATGAGAATAAAAGCTTATGTATCATTGCTCTGTATATTCCCCTGGTAATAACATCCCCATTCTAGAGGAAATCCTAGCCTGGAGCTCCAATAACATAACTACAGAAACAATAATCCTGGGTGAAGTTAATATAAATTGGCTAGATTTGTCACAACACCCCCCTCCAAAGTCGACCTATATAACTACAGCCTACTTATCAACGATATCACCAGACCCAACAAAGACAACATCCATGGAACAATCCTAGACTGGACCCTGGTCTCTCCCCATAATAAGATTGCCACTACAGGAACCCTCCCAAACAGCATCAGTGACCATTTCCCAGCCTTTATAATATGCAAAACTACAGCTGCTATACACAAACATCAATACAAATATACTAGAAACTTAGCCCATTTTTTCCCTACAACCTTTAACAATTCCCTACAAAGCATCAACTGGGAACCCTTAAAAACCCTCCCTCTAGATAGCTCTGTACAATACTTCAATTCCTGTTTCTTAATATTTTGAATAACTTATCACCCCCCTGACTAAAATGCATAACATCCTTACATGCCCCATGGCTCACTAGAGCCACTAAACAGAACATGGTCAGCAGGGACAGAGCCTGAAAGCTTTGGCAAAAGCACAAAAAACTCTCTGACCTCATCGCCTATAGACACCTTTGCAACCAAGTAAAATGCGAACTCATTAAAGATAAGAAGAGTTACTACCAAACTTTACAAAATCAACACAAATGTAACCCTAAACACTTCTGGAGCTCACTCAACAATCTTCTACGCCCTGGTTCAGATACTAACCCCTGCCCTGACCTAGAAAAAACCCACAGAGAAATTGTCATGTTTCAACATTTATTTTATTGATGTTATATATCTCACTACCAACTTCCCTCAAACCCTACCCTATTAAACCAACCCACCTGCCTCTGTTACCTGCCATGCCCTGCCTCCCAACTTCTCACTACCCCCGATTCCAACGGTTGTGGTAAAGAAACTGCTTCTGAAATTAAAACCATGTACCAATGCCCCTGACAACCTGCCTCCAGAATTCCTACAAAAGCTGCAGATTCCATTGCTTACCCCATTAGCATACTTCTTAACAGATCCATTTGTGAGTCTTATGTCCCTTCTATTTGGAAAAAAGCTTTTATCCTCCCACTCCACAAAGGTGGTAACAACATAGATGTCTCCAACTTCCAGCCCATTGCCATCCTTTCTCCCATCTCTAAAATCCTCGAAGAATGTATCCACAGTCAACTCCTTAATTACCTACTTGATAACAGCATACTATCTCCAACCTAGCATGGTTTCAGACCAGGCCACAGTACCACTACTGCTCTTATCTCCTTCTGTGAATCTGTCAATCGAGCCCGTGATGCCAGGAAATGAGTTTCTTCCCTATTTCTCGATCTGTCCAAAGCCTTTGACACCATCTCCCACCATCTTCTTCTTAGAAAACTATCCAACATAGGTACCACTCCCTCCACCATAAACTGGCAACAAGCCACAACATGGCTAAACTCCTTCTCCCCATTCCTTAACACCACTACAGGTGTTCCCCAAGGGTGCATTCTCCCCATTCCTTAACAGCACTACAGGTGTTCCCCAAGGGTCCATTCTCCCCAGTCCTTAACACCACTACAGGTGTTCCCCAAGGTTCCATTCTACCAATTCCTTAACACCACCACAGGTGTTCTTCAAAGGTCCATATTAGGCCTATCACTTCTCAGCATTTTCATCAACGACTTCCACTCTAGTCTCACTCAAGCCACAATCATTCAATATGCATATGACTCTACTATCATCTGTACTGCCAACTCCCCACAAGAACTTCAGATACTTACCCAAGCAGTCCTCAGCTCCACCGAATTATGGATGTCTAACAACCATTCTGCATTAATCCCCCAAAAAACTAAGCAAGCATTATTCCCCCCTAAGAAATCCGACTCCATTCACAAAGACAAATTTTCCATTAACTCCCATGACAACACTTCTATTGAGGTAGTCACTCATACCAAACTACTTGGTGTCACTATTGATGAACACCTAACCTTCAACATGCACACTCATAACAACATTAAAAAGTACACCAGAAACTGGGCATGCTATATTGTCACAAAACTTACCTCAACTACTCTTCCAAACAAGCCCTTGCCTCCTCCTTCCTGCTTCCCTCCCTTCTATATAGCGCTCCTCTCTTTACCAACATTCAGACCCTTCTAAAATCCATATCTACAAACATGCTATAATAAAATTGCAAGGTTTGCCATAAATGGACAACACCTATTCCACCACTGCACCTCCCTTAGACTACTGAACTGGCTAGGGTTACCTCATCACCTCATTTATGTTCAACTAATCACTGCCCATAAACTAATCTGCAACCCATCCAGCTGCCCAGCCCTTTCTAATCTATTTAAACTATACCATTCCAATGGACCCCTCTGCTCTGAATATCAGATGCTTTTACAGGTAGAGAAACCCAACCTTACTGCTGGTCACTGGCTCAACTCCTTTTCCACTGCTAAGCTATGGAACTCCTTCCCACCCTCACTTAGATCTACTAGCAATACCCATATCTTTAAAGAGTTTCTGAAACTCTAGCTGTCCTCCCACTGGCTATGTCCTTGTGCTCACTCCTCACAACCCACTACCTGACCTTCATCTCTCCCTGCTCTACACCCACCTTTGCTCTCTCCTTCCCTTTCCACCACCTATACTATCTCCTGTATCTCCTTAACAGCTAACCCTCCACTGTTCCCTCACACAATTGCACTAACAATTGATATTTTTAGCACCACTTCAGTGGCTCTTCCTATAGCAACAATAACACTGTACAGCCAGTAGCTAGATTTACGTAAGTATAGTCCCTTTTCTTTGTTTAACCAAACTCCTAGGAGGTTTTAATCTGTTATTATTGATATATGTGCTTTTTTTCTAACAAACTATATATATGGCATTGTAATTCAAGATTTATCAGCTTAAATCTGACAAAACTGTTATTCTGTATTTGTATTTCTTCTCATTGTATCTTAGTTGTGCTTTATGAAATTGTATGTATGTAACTCTGTGGAACTTTTGCACTGTAACTTGTGCTTTATCAAATTGTATATGTATCTCTGTGGAGCTTTTCTCCCCGGGCCTCCACTGAAAATGGCCATTTTATGGCCCAGTGGACTTTCCCGGTAAACAAATGCAATAAATAAATAAATAAATAAATAAATAGTCAGGACAATACTGCACTTTGCTGTTTTATACCACTTATGATGCAGGTTACTGACAACCTCTTATAATGTACAAAGAAAAAAGATATACGAGTCCACCAAGAAGACACTGGATAGGTGAAACAACGATACTATCAAACAAAAGTTTTATTTGAAATTTAAACAATGTGTACTTAAACGTGGTTCTGATGAAGTCTAAGTTACTATTAGATGAAAGCACTTAACCGGATGTATTTTAAATAAAACTTGTGTTTGACAGTATCTTTGTTTCACCTATCCAGTATCTTCTTGGTGGACTCGTATATCTTTTGTCTTTGTGGATTGGTTGATTCGAGTTTTTTGTAGGAATTAATTAACCTCTTATAATGTAACTGTTTTGACAGCATTTAGATATAACAAATTGAAATAGGTAGCAGTTATCTCTTTCCTCATTTAACACTGTTTGATTCACTATTATAGAATACTGCAGTTTGTCTAAAACCTAGCACATACAGAGTCCTTTCTTGTCTTTCCAAGCACGTTTATAATTGATAAATTACTAGAAAGTTGAATTCATCCTGTCATGGAAATGGTGGTATGCTACCTGACATAAACGGTACAAGGTAGGTGCTCCCAGTCACAGGTTCAGACATATTGTCCTTACTAGCTGCTTACTAGCTGCATATACAATTGTTACAGTGTAGTACTTAAGGATTTTAATTTGACTGGTTGTTAGATATTTTTGTGCTTGTTCTCCCATCTAAACATAGCAAATGTTGCCTGGGGAGAAATGTTCCATCACAGGACATTTATATTAACAAATGAATTTCAGACAGTTCTCAGAAAAAAACAAAAGTTACATTTCTCATAAAAAACAAACAGAATTACAACACAGGTATATACAGTGATGTATTTACAGCTGCAATTATAAGTTTGGCAGTTGTAAAATATTGCAGGAAGTAAATGGATTTATAGTGTAGAAGGGAAAACATAAAGAACTTTAGCATTCTTACATTTCTGTACAGAAAGGTTTGTAAAGAACCCAAGAGATATAATGAAGAGTCATTTGAGAACTAAGTTATAAAATTATGTAAGACATGAGATATTAGTGTTGTATGGGAGGATACTGGTAAATCTATATCTATATATACAGATACAGATAGATATGTAGTCTCAGGCAGACATGAACATACTCACACATATACACACATTCACGCACATATCTATAACTAGCACTACGCTATTTGAACATATGTAACATTCCTTTTGAATATCTTTGTTACTCATATTTTTCCTAGCTGCACTATAGTCATAGTTTTACTTTCTAATTTCACTTAATGATTCTAGTCTTGTAGTTTTATTATTGGCTTCACATGAAGGATTTTATAGACAAAAAAGAAACATTATATGGGTCTTGTTAATGCGGACTAAGTCTTTTGAATGCAGGGACATATAAAATACACTGTAAATGAATAAATTAGTGTGTGAACTGAACAGTAGAACAATCTAATTTCCACGGTTAATGAAACACACTTCCAATAGTTTAACAGCTGATGAAATATTGAGGTGGTATATTTCTGTCCAACTATGTGAAACAAAGATACATAAAAATGCATATGTGTTCCCTAAATTGTGTCAGCATTTCCCACCTAGCAGAATGCATCCTCCCAATTATTCCTGTCTTAAATTTGTACGCAAGTGTAAAGTGTTACGAATTTTTTTTTTTTCCAAAATCTCTTTATTTCAATTTTCTTTTTTTCCAAAAAATAACAATACAATAACTCAAAAACACAAATAAACAACAAATAAACAATACAGACACATATCTAAAGAAAACAGACAACAATCTTATTTCGAGAAAATTATATATATATATATATATATATATATACACACACACACAATATATACACTAGAAGTCACTACATCCAAGTAGAGTATGAGAATTCTTATGCTCATTTGGTCTCATAAGGGATAGCAGAATGGGGATAGTCTACATAGAAAGTAAAGATAGAAATTCAACCATTTATTGTATGGTTAGGAAAAATATCTAGATACACATATACTAAGAGAAGGGGGAAGATGCAAGAAAACTGGTTATACATTCATTTCTTATTAAAAGGTTAGCTTTTCATGTCAATTTGTAGGCAAATTTTATTTGTCAAGAATTATATCTAGTAAGTAACCCCAATATTTTTGTAATAGCGTTTTTTTTTGTTTTTGAATAAACTAATTTGTGAGATGAGATATATTTGATAGCAAGATTGCTAAAATTTTCCAATGTATTTGGTGACATGACATTCCAATTATTTGTAATAAAGAATTTAATAAGGGCGCACATCGTAATAAAGACATGTTTTAATATTTTTGGAAGTTGATTGATGTTAATGTGCAATATAGCTGTCTTCCATGTAAGGGCTGATTTTTCATATCCCATATTCTCTAATCTTACTCTCAAGGAACACCATAAGTTGTGTATCTTAGTACAGTTCCACATGACATGCAAATTATCAGCTGTTTGATCCGGACAATGGGGACATATAGGCAAAAAGTTAGGATTGAATTTATTTAATTTAGATAAGGTAAAATATAGATTGTTATTTACCATAATTTGTGTATATAACAGCTTCTTGAATGGAATGAATTTGATTGCATTTTCAATGGCTAGTTTCTTATTTTCTTCAGTCAGTGATTGATTTTTCATTTGCCAATAGTTTGAAAATAATAAAGAATTCTGATGTTTTGCACTCATTACAATTTTATGTCCTAGAAATTGTTTTCCCTTTAATCGCAAGATTTTCAAGTATTAATTTAACTAAATTTATGTTCTGCAAGTCAGTGTGTATTTCTGAGAATTTAGCATTTATAAGATGGTGAAGTTGGTTAAGGATAATACTATATTTCTTAGGAAGTTTTAGTTCAAGTCTCATTTGCCCCGTGTAAGAGTCTTTCCATTGGTATATATCCCATATTGTGTAGTCTTTTATCAGGGGGTAGTTTGTTAGATTTACGGGTTTATTATTTATTAGTAGATTAGGATTTAGGTGTAATGGTTGTATAAGGCCAAAAGCGTAAGCTAATTGCAATGACAAATAGTTTCTGTGTTGTAAGAATCATGTTTTTAATGAGTGGGTATAGATTCTTTGTGTATATGCTAGTCTGGTTTAAATTCAAGAACGGTAGGAATTTGATATTATAGCCAAGGGATTTCAAATGTTCATACCAGATTTTGGTCCACTGGGGTGTCCAAGTATTTATATATGAGTCATAGTTTATTATTTGTATTAGTCTGTAGACAATAATTATACTATAGTAAAACTTAAAATCAGTCAACCCCAATCCCCCATTATCTTTGGTGAGTACAAGTTTTCCATATTTAATTCTGGTAGATTTGGGATACCGTAAGAATCTTGATATAGCTTTTTCCATGGCAAGGAAGAAGTTTTTGGGGAATATTTGAAAAAGTAGCATTTAATTGAAAGAGTATTCTTGGTAGAAAATTCATCTTGACAACACTAGCTTTTGATAGTAGAGACATATTAATGTTCTTCCATCTATCCATATTGTTTTGAATACTAATCCATGTACTTAGTAGGTTATTGTTTATAATATCTTTGAAGTCCGAAGTAAATAGTATTCCTAGATATTTTATCTAATAGTTTATTTTGATCTCACTCATGGGAAAGTGCAATTCTTTATGACCTACAGTATTGAGGGGAAATATGTGTGGCTTGTTTAAATTTAAGTTATAGTTTGAAACTACTGAGAACTCATCAATAGATTTAAATATTTTCAGGAGGTCAGTAGTGGGGAGGTGGAAGTATATATTTAAGTCATCGGCAAAGACCGAGTATATAAGATTTGTATAGTGGATTCTTGGAATATGATGAAAGGTTTTTTTGTGAAATAAACAAAAGGGGGGTTCTAGATAAAGATTAAATAGGTATGGCAAAAGAGGACATCCTTGTCTTGTACCATTGGATAAGAGTATAGGGTTAGTCATAAGTTTGTTTACCTGTATAGTGGCAGAAGCTTTCTGATATAGAACCTGGATCATTTTAATGAATTCTTGAGGAAAACCATATAAAGGCAGTATATTAAAGAGAAAGTGTAAGTTTACTCTGTCAAAAGCTTTGGTTGCATCTACTGTAAGGGTATATCTGGGGCATTTATCACTATTAAGTAGTCTTACAATGGTATCTAAGAGGAGGGTGTTGTCACTTGTTTGCCTGTTTGTCATAAAGCCCATTTGTTGTTGGGAAATAATAGAGGGGAGTATATTCTTAAGTCTATTTGCTATAACATGGGCTAATATCTTAAGATCAGTGTTTATGAGGGCTATTGGTCTATAATTTGCTGGATCTGTTGGGTCAGAATGCAGTTTAGGAATCAACACTGTCTTGGAGTTATTTAAGTATTTGTCTATTATACGATATTGTATTATATAGTTGAAAAATTTTAATAAAACTTTGGAGATAGGTTCCATGAATAACTTATAAAAATCAGATGTGTATCCGCCAGGCCCAGGGGATTTACCTAGTTTTAGTTTGTTTATTGCAGCTTTTATCTCTTTTAATTGTAAAGGAGATTTTAAGAGTTTCCTTTGATCTTCTGTAATTTGTGGAAAGTGTATATTATGTATAAAAATCCTCAAATCTGTCTGTAGGTAGCGATAAGGGTATATTGTATAATTTCTTATAAATATCTTCAAAAGCATCCACTATATTTTGGTCTTTATATTTCACCTGTCCTTCATATTTTATTTCTTTGATCCTAGGAGGTCCACTTTTTATGTTAATTAGTCTAGCTATGAATTTTGATGGTGTTTGAGCCCATTCTGAGTATTGATATATTGACCTTAATTCTAAGAAGGAGATATTTTCTAAATAGCATTTGTGTAATTGTTTTTGCCAATCAATTATTTTTTCCTCAAGTTCTTTAGAATATTTTTCCTGAAGTTCTAGTTCAGCAGTGTTTATTTGATACTCTAGTTCATTCTTAAGATTGTTATATATTTTTTGAGAAATGCAGATTTTTGAATAATAATCCCCCTGATGACCACCTTGGTAGCTGCCCATTGTATGTCATATGGAATTTGAGTGGATATAAAATCATTTTGGAGTTGGGATAGGACATTCTGAATTTCTTGTGTTGTTTCTTGGTTTTGTATAATTTTAGGATTTAACGTCCAGGTATTGAGATAGGAAATATTTTGTTTATGGGCTTGAAAGTTTATTAAAAGTCTAATTTTGGAATGATCTGAAAGAGTTCTAGGTGATACAACATAATTTAATTTGTTAGAAAGGAAAGCAAGGGAAATTAGAAAAGCATCTATCCTGGACCAAGTTTTATGAGTGGCTGAAAATAAAGTGAATCTTGATATTGTTTTATCATATTGAAATTTAACATAAGGGTCAACTAGTTCAAATGTATTTTGTAATTCTTCAAGTGCTGTAGTGGTAGATTGTGACTGTCTGTTTTTATTATGTGATCTATCCTTATCTAGATTTAGTAAAGCAATCCAGTCCCCACCTAGAATAAACAGATGATTTGGGTATTTGGCTAATATATTAAAGATAAACGAAGAGCTGTTTATTTGAGCAGGGGCTATATATATTAAGAAAGAGTAATGGTTTGCTCAAAGTATGATATTCAGTAGTAAATAATACCCATCCTCCCTTTGAGTCAGCTTCATAGGAAGTAATCTCTCCTTGGAAGGATTTATTTACCATAATGGCCACTCCTCTGGACAAAGAACTATAATTTGCAGCAACTATTGTTTTAACCCATTTTCTTTTCATTTCCCTAACCCAAAGTTCATCATCTAAGTGAGTTTCTTGCAAGAAAGTTATATCAGCCTTAGTTTGGTATGTGAGGTGCATGATTAAATTTCTTTTCTTTTTATCTACCATCCCTTTAACATTCCAAGAGTCTATGGTTATCATTTTTTATTAATATTGTTGAAGTTTCTCATTAGTTGATACTCAAAAATGCAGTTATAAACTTTGTTTGTTGGTGTATTTATCTTAAGAATAAATGTTGTGACTTCTATACTCCTAAACTCTAAATAGGTGCCTAACCACCCATCCCTCTGTATTAGTAAATGTGCATGTTAAGAAACTGAAAGAGACTATTATTTTTAGCAACAAGGAGTAAATATTTATCAGAGGGATGTCAATAATACCCATACTGTTCCAAATGTGAACAGTCATCAGCTAACAGATTGTGCCCATCCTGCTCCTTTTGTTATTTATGTACTGCATATTCATTTTCAGACTTCTTAAAATAGTATGTTAATTGTACCCTTGGATATTATATAGAGAGAAAGAGAAAAGTAGCTTTTATAAAAAGTTTTGTTGTAACAGCAACATATTATAATTCTTAACATTTCAAGAGTTATTAAAGAGTTTACAAAACAATATTTTCAAAAAGCAAGTACAATATATGTATATTTAAAGAAGGCAGCACTTTAAAATTCAACAACATTTGCCTTATTCTTGCTAACAACAACTAAATGTGGTTCTTTAAAATGTATTGGAAACTTAATTTAACACTTCACTGGCAAAAGCCATATAAGCACATCATTGTGAACTCATATATTAATAATTAACCAGTGCCATCTACTGGCAAACAGGGAGAAAGAAAAGAGAAATGTTTTTGTACCTTGCTCATAGACACACTTAAAAGCAACTCAATGATTATGCCAGTAGAATAATGATTATACATTTTAACTGAAACTACTAATGTCTAGTATTTACACTACTTAAAAAAAAAAGTCATTGTTCCCTTCTACTCGTCACTCATTAGACCCATTATAGAGTACAACTCCCCTTTTGGTATGTACCTCACAAGACATCTACAACAACTGGAAAGGCCACAGAAATACCTCACAAAGAGGATTACTGGCCTCAAACAGATGCCCTACTCAGACTGCCTCAAAAAACTCCAGCTTTACTCCGTCACATATCTCCTACTCAGAGACGATCTCTGCCTAACATACAAAGCTAAGACAAACCCAGAGCTGTTGGACATGCTCCACTTAAAGAAATCCCAATCCCTCTGAGCTACATGCTCTAGGGACCTAAACCTTGGCACTACAATAAACAGAACATGCTGGAGGTATAGATTCCTGTCCCAGAGACTTCCCATACTCTGGACAGACTATATCAAACAAAGCTCCTCATTAGCACTCTTCAAGAAAAATCTTGATGATTGGATGGGAAATAGGAAATTCACCCTGGGGGTCACCTCTGTGGCTCTGCTCGACAGAAGCACATGGAAATAATTTTCTTGGGTGGTGAAAGCCAGGGTACCTTTCTGGCTAGACTTATATAGGCCCTAGGGCCAATAGCCTAGTACCTACCTATGAGCAAATGTTATGCACACATACTCTCTCTGTCTCTTTTTAAAGGCATAACAGGGAACAGGGGCTGAAAGCAATCCTTACCTTCTGGCACTTTCTACCATTTTGTAATTTTGTATATATTCATAGTCTAATTTCTTAAAACACCATTTCAATAAACCTGCCTCATTTTTAAAAGTTTTGAAAATGCTCATGAACTGCTCAGAGAGTTGATTTTGTATAATGACAAGCAATATCTTCTTTCATATTTTCAGCAAATAGTATGTTGTTGTGTCTTTCGGCTTTTCCCGGTTAGGGGTCACCACAGCGGAACTCCGGTCCGCTAATGATTGGCAGTAGATTTTTACATGCCGAGTTGCCGGCCCTGATGCACAACCTTCAACGAAGGTACACCCATTCACGCATGTCTCCACACATAAGACGCTCTAGCTGAGAATCGAACAGGACGTCTTACTGTGAGGAGACAATGCTACCGCAGCACCATCACCGCAGTTTGGCCTGATTAAATAAACAGCTATTATATTAATTACGTTATACATTAATGGCTATATTACAAAATTAGGGTCACACTATTGAACCCCAAATGAGTTATATAGCAAGCTTTGTTAATGAATAATGATTCCATGAGAGGGATGACTGTGGCCCAGACAGTCTGGGATTAGTTGGCAATCTGAATGCTAGGGGAGCCAGGAGAGGGGAGTGGGAGTGGGAGTGGGAATGGGAGTGGGAAGTGGAAGTGCCACTAGTTGTGGGAGTGGGGAGTGAGGGTGGGAATGAGAGTGTGAATGTGATGGGGAGTAGGGATTAGGCATGGGAAAGGGAGATTGGAGTGGAAGTGAGAGTGGGATCAGGAGTGGGGAGTGAAAGTGGGATTAGGAGTGGGAATGGGAGCAGGGAGTGGGGAGTGGAAGTGGGATTGGGAGTGGGAATGGGAGTGAGAATGGGAATGAGAGTAGAAGTGGAAGTGTGGAGTGGAAGTGCAAGTGGCTAGTGGAAGTGGGGAGTGTGGCTTAGAAGTAGTAGAGGCTAGTGGGAGTGGTTAGTGGAAGAGGGAGTGGGAAGGTGGAGTAGGAATGGGGAGTGGGAGTAAGCAGTGAGAGTGTAAAAGGGGAGTAAGAGTGGGAGTGGGCAGTAGAAGTAGTAGTGGGGAGTGGGAGTGGCTAGTGAGAATGGGAGTGAGCCATCAGTGCATAAAACCATTTTCTGCAACAATGATCAAGCTCAGATGTGGAAAAAAGTATAACAAAGCCTCACTTAGGATGACACGTCCTCCTCCAGGAATGAGGTTAGGTCATATATAAGAAAAAAAAAAACATTATGGCTGCATGGATGACAACTACACTAAGACTAATTGCCCTCCTTAATGTGCAAATACAGCATGATTCTTGCAGCTGACCAGGCAGCCATTAGGCATGGAAGGCAAATGAGTGCACACAAAATAAATGGTCTGGCTTAGTTACAACTTTGCTCACCAGAATTAAAATTGCCTGCTTGGCTGCAAAATATACTTTAGTCAATATCTAAGAAGGGAAAGTTGCTATATCTAAGACTGGTCTATAAAAAAAAAAAAACAGAATGTGTTTTATACATCTGAGGTCAAACAGCTGGTTAGTTATGATTGACTTTGGGGGACATAGCTCAGACCCCATGATAGCAGGATCATTTTCTGAAGGTTTTGTTGCCTTCTCTACCATCTGATAATTAACTCTGGCTCATCTGTAAATGGAACCTCTGGTGGAATCTGTCATGGAGGAGAACGTCCAAGGAGCCTCTGAAGAAAGTCCTGAAGAGCTCAGCAAAAGAGACATGCTGGAGAAAATGATGGTAACTTTGGAATTTGTGACAGATGAATGACTTCGGAAATTGTGACAGATGACTATAAGGTACTGCTTCCCTTATGGGAGTCAGAAGTTGAACATTTATCCATAAACATCTCCTCCCAAGAAAACAGTGTTCATACTCAAGATAAGGGGGCTCAACCTTTGGAAATGAAGACTGCAGATTTAAAAGAGGAAATAGATACTCTGGAAAATAGAAGTATGAGAGTGTGAATGTTGAGCTGGTGGACATTTCCAAGGAAGTTAGTAGTTGAGATTTCTCCTCATTTTTGGGGACTAAAAAAAACCCAAAAACATCATCCATTAAATACTTGGTAGCTAGATTCAGGTTAATAACCAATGTACACTTGGTATTTTTAGTCGACATGGCACATACCTGGGTTTTTGACAATATTCATAACCAGATCGTCTTTATCTGTAGCTGGTACACTTGATGACCCTAATGGTAATGGGGGGGGGTCAGTGTCAGAGATTCCTGACCTTGCAGATGCTGTGGGATTCCAAGAGGGTCTTATGGTTGAATGAGGTGTGAATCCATTTCCGCACATTGTGATCTGTCAGAAGCAGAAGTTGATATAGGGTGGTGAGCAACAACTGCTTGCATGCTAAAAGCTCACAACACATTTGCTCACAGTCAATCGCTCAAAAAAAAAAAAAAGTGCTCAAACTCCCACCAAGCCAGATTTCCTCTTTCTTCATAAGCAGCCCATCACCTCACCCTTTAAAACCGTATCACATGATCAAAACCTTAACTCTAACTCTAAAACTCCCACTGCATTTCCCAACTCAAGTTCTCCCTAACTCTGAAATTCTGCTCAGTTATCCTAAAACTCCTTTCCCGTGACCTCTAAAACCCCCCTTCCCATGACTTCCATACTTACAAAGCTCAGACTTGAATAAAGCTTTCAAATAAGATGCAGCAGCCGCTTGTCCAAACTCATATTCAAGTCTAAGCACAATCAGCAGCCTATGAGATACAAGTCCCAGATGCTGAGACAGATGCTTTCTTGCACTTGATACTCAAATGCTTGTAGCAGACACATTCACTTATGTTCAGAAAATGGGGAATCCAGATAGACTGGCTGCCATGAGGACCATCAGTCCCAGAGAGAAGAGTACACTCTGACAAGGACAAGAACAGACTGAGATCAAGCAAAGAAAGAATGAAACAGATGAAGGGATGAGCTCCTTCGCTTCTTACAATGTGCCTGTGTGATTATCATGTTCAAGACAGGCATTTGCACACTTTTGCACTGTTTTGTACTATTTTACTGTCTCATTGTATATCATACAGCCCCCCCCCCCCTGCAACTTATAGATACACTAAGGGTAACCAATAAACCATAACATATGCCAGAAATTACACTGTTGCTGTATGGGTCATACAGAGTCCACTTTCTATCTCGATGGACCAAGGTTTACAAACATTCCACAGAATAGCAAAGCATATACTTCCAGATGTTTCTTAATCAACCATGAGTCCTCAATCTACCTTTCCCAATCTGTTGTCAGTCTCCTTTGCACTGTGCACCTTGAGGCAATGTTCAAATTACTACATGTTTACTGACAGTAAAAGGTAAAAATATTTATTTTAACTACAGGCAAACCTCTTACACAAACTGGTTGTCAGTAGCCACGCCAACACCACTCCCACACACTTCAAGACACAGACAAAAGTAGTCCATCCTGAGTACTAGAAAATCCACGTCTGAAACCACAAAGATCGCTTATTCAGAATGATGTAATCTCTAGAAAATCCACGTCTGAAACCACAAAGATCGCTTATTCAGAATGATGTAATCTCTTGTTCCGCAATTATACCTATGAACATAAGTGAGAGACTGGTGTAATGGTTAAGGTGCTTACCTTACAACCGCAAGGTTTGACCCTTACATGGGGTACATGACTAGGCTTAAAATGGCTACCAAGAGCAGCTAGCCTAGTCTGAATCTTTCTTTATTTTAAGAGCTGAGTGGCGTAGTGGGCTAATGCACTAATGTACTATGCAAACACCCATCCCATAATATGTATAACTTCTTCCAGCATGACAGATATTGGTCAGCAAAGTGGTTTGGCCAGGTCCAACAGGCTACTGTCATATTAATGCACTTTTTAAATGTGATTCCACAGTGCAGGACAACAGCACAACAGTTACAAGTATGAAAAACAACAGAGTAACGTTCATCTGCCTCTCAGGTGCTGGAATTCACCATATCAACAGAGCAGTCAGGTGCATTTAACACAACTACCAATATGACATGGTTATTTTTCATGTGGGTACGAAGAACTTGCAATGCACCCTCTTACACTATATGAAGAGGGACATGACAGAACTCTCCAAGTATGTTTCTAAGACTAAAAGGAATGCAATTGCTGAGTGGTATCCCACCATCAGGAAGAATGATGCCATAATATAAGCAAAAGTACAAATAAGGCTTTTCTGTTCAGCTAAGACACTAAGCAATATGAAAGAAGGTAGAGTGGTACACAAAACCAGTTCCTAGCAATTTTGTATGTCTCCATAATAAACTTTCATTGAAGATACCACTGCTTGTGAATGTTTTACATGATTACCTTAGTATTCAAAATCTGAGATCATGCATTTTGATACTACAGGAAGGAAGCAGGTTCTTTCTCTTGAATGATTATTCTGGACTATGAGTGTTATAAAAGGGCACCTTCCCTGAATGGACATTAGTATGTGACGTCGATATGATAGAAAGTCTTATACCCATTTAGCACAACGATGGCTGCAGCAGAACTCATCATTTTCTGTGAAAGAAGGCCCGAAAGAGATCTGCTTCTCTACCGTTATCCCAGGCATATACCATATTCTCTCGGTCTCTTCCCACCCAGTGCCACTTTTCTTCCTCCCTGTGGTCAGTTTCCAGTAATAAATTTCCCATTCTATTCAGGACCCACAAGTGCAAGCAATATATCCAATTCCATACAACTCAGACACATGCACATAAATCTCCAATAAGAAAATTGCTTCCTGTATAGACAGGCAAAATAAATGAATACCGTATGTCTGTAATGTCCCTATTTTTTATAATTGTGTTATTTTCTATCCTTCTCGAAATACTATTACAGTATTAATGAACAACACAAACACCCTGGCACTTGGCAATCCAATAGCAGGCAAAAGATAAAAATGAAATAAACTTACAAAACTCCAAAACACTTTTAATATAGGACATATAAACGTGGTTTAGCACTTTCGTCAGTACATTGACATCCTCAGAACCACAAAACCAACCTCTGATAAAGTAACATGTTCAACTGAATGTTGGTTAAGAACAGCAATGTAAGAAAAAACATTTAAAGCACTAGATGTCAGTAAAAAAATAACCATATGCAAATTTGTTAAAAAATCAAAAAAATCTCAAACCATATTCTGTCTTCTTTGAAGTTCACTGGTGATGGAAACACTTTCGTTTAAGCCTGGGGAATTGATGGCATTTAATCTTAGTTGCCACACCATTTCCTGTACACCAATAATTTTTTCCAAATACCACAAAAAGGACCATTGTGATCCTGCTCCAACACTAGAAACTTGAACTTATCAAAACCATCACAAACCGTAGAGTGGGTGCCAATGCACTTTTATTGTCAAGTTTCTGGATGCGATATATGTTTTGGTAAATTCTACAGTTTAACCCATTAATCATCTTGCCAATGTAAAAAGCCTGGCATGACTGACAGATAGCAAGGTACACCACCCTTTCAGATAAACAATTAAATTTACCTCGACAAAGCCATTTTTTTGGCAACACTGTGCAGCCATCCACCATAGTTGTCTTCAATAAATCGGCACTGTTTGCATCTTCCACATTTTGCAGCAACTGGCCAAGTATCCCCCATTCTCCTGTGGTTTCCTCTTCAGCAAATATTTAATGTTATTTGTTCTTTTATATGTAAAATTTGGCACAGACTGTCCAATAGATCTAGTATTTTCATTACAATTAAACAAAAAACATTTTTTATGATAATATTTTCAATACACTTTAGATCGAATGTAGTGCAAAATCATATTGTTACAAAAATTGGTTGTTTTTGCAATATTATTGTCATTGCACAACCCTTGTTTAATAATAAGGCCATACTTGCCTACCCTTTCAGCTTTAACCCCTTTGAGGGTACTTTCCAAAAGATGGTTGGGGAAGCCCCTCTCAAGAAACATGTTCCTTATTGTTTCAAGTTCCCTCATACACCAGCCATCATTAGATGTAAGCCTAGAGGCTCGTATAAGTTGAATTTTTACGATGCTTCTCTTTTGATGGCTGTGATGACAACTGGAATAAAACAAAAAAGAGTTACAGTAAGTAGGTTTTCAAAACAGGCGAGTCTCCAGTCCTGCATCCTGTGACCACAAAATGTTTATGTCTAAAAAGTCAATCTCATCCAACAGGGTAAAAATTTCTTCTGACTGCACAGTGTCCCCTTGCCAAACCAACAGCAAATCATCTAAATAACTAAAATATCCCTTGCAGAACTTAAACAAGGGAATGTTAAACAAAATAGCAATTCCCATTTCAATAGAACCCCTTTGGCAAATATGGGGGCACAAGCGGGCCCCATAGCAACACCTGTGGCTTGCGTATAATATTCACCATCAAATCTGATAAAGTTGTTGCTCAAAATAATCTCCATAAGCTCACTGACAATAGTACAATCAGTTTCAGAAAGGTTGTTATAAGATTTAACCACATCAACAAACCAAACCAACCCCTCTTCATGTGGGATACAAGAAAAAGGGTTTTTAACATCACAGGTAAAAAGCACAGTATCTGAGTCAAAGCAAACATCTCTACTTGTTTAAAACAAGCCCCAGGAATCCTTAAGTATGTGCTTAAACCCGGAAAATACGTTTTTTAACCTGTTGTCAATAAATGTTGCCATGGTTTTTATCATGGGTCCTGCTGAGGCCACACTTGGCCTTAATGGAGGGTCCTGTGTGTTTGAGTGTATTTTGGAATCCCAAAAATAGGTGGAATAATGGGATCCTGCACTTTTAAAATTTCAAACAAGTCAGAATTAAGCTGTTCAAAGAGAAAAAACTCCTCCAATGCCACCCTGATGCCCCTGTAAGCTATGTTGACCTCATTAAGGGACACAAGTCAGTATGTTTCCATGTCACATAAAAAGTTCAACATGCATCCATTATAGTCCGTGTTGTACATGATGACAAGACCCCCCCCCTTTATCTGGTTTCATGCACCTAATTTCCCTGTCATTCACTATTGAATTTAAAATGACTCTTTCTTCAGTGTTCAGGTTGTAAAACTGATGGTTACATTTGTTGGCCAATAAGGCATGAATCTCTTTTTCACATATTTTTTCATAGAGATGAACAACAGGGTGTGGGGGGGGGGTTGCAAGACTTTTCCTTTTGCAGTTTGTAATACTTTCATCACAAGTACTTTGCCTGTATAATAATTGCAAATTAATTTTATGGGTAAAAATTTTTAAATACAAAAGGGAATGATCAATTTTCACCCTGCTGGAAGGGACAAAGTTAAAACCTTTAAGGAACACAGAGTGGTGTATAGGCTTAATCAATAATTCAGTAAAATTGTAAATTTTAAAGCCGTAAAAAGAAGTTACAGTACCTGGGTTATTGCAAAGATCCTGTAGCGGGCACAGTGTTACTGTCTTTGGTTCCCTTGTTGATGCGGCTGTCCTTGATTCCTGAATCTGTTCAATCCCTGTTGGTTGTGGTAGTAATTCACTTTGGATCCATTGCTGTTCCATTTGTTGGCAAGCCTCTCTGATCTCCGTGGTGGTGTGTCTCCTAAAGGGGTCACCTGATTGGTGTATTCATCTGCATCAGGTTCACTGGCATTGTCAACATGGGGGGGGGTCCTTGAAAAAAATGGATCTTCTTGTTGTGTCAATGGTGGGGGGGGGTAAACCCTCTTTTGCTGGTAATCCTGGTCATCAAGTGCCATTTTTTTTCTCCTGGCTCTAACTTTTGAAATTTGATGGTCCACTCTGGTAAATATTTGTTGAAACTCAGCTTTGTGTGCTTCAAACAACAAATCCGTAGTAATGGACCTAACTAGTTGATGCACAGACTCTCTAATAATAGTTAATTTCCTGGTGTTGTCTTTGATTAGTAAACAGGTAAGGTCCAAACCCATTCTACCAAAGAGCTCCAGCAACTCAAAGTGGAATACACTGTTAGCAGTAACCCCTTGCAGATATTTCCAAAAGTGTAATCCTTTTGGAACATGGCCCCTTTTAACACTCTCTTTCAAGAATATGTTGTCACTTTGCAGGGACTTGTATTTATGCCGCAACTTTTCTAAGGCTTTAATTTGTTCCCTCACTGTAAGGTTGCTGCTATTGGAGGTAGATGTATTATTTGCTCCTTGTAAACTAACAGGGGAATCCAACAAGCTGTTTATGTTCGCTGAGATAGAAACGTCAGTAGAGTTTCCAATACTTGCATTTGTTTGTTCACGTTCACTGTGGTTTAAAAGCATTCCATTGTTGTCATCAAGGGGTGTAATCCTTCTCAACACTTCCTGATTGGAAGCTTGTGTGTGTTGTACAATATTTCCAGGCTTAAATAAAAGTGTTTCCATCACCAGTGAACTTAAAAGAAGACACAATATGGTTTGAGATTTTTTTTGATTTTTTAACTTCCATATGGTTATTTTTTTACTGGCATTTAGTGCATTAAATGTTTTTTTCTTACATTGCTGTTCTTAACCAACATTCAGTTGTGCATGTTACTTTTATTAGAGCTTGGTCTATTACACCTCAATTGGTTCACCATTGGGGGTGGGGTTCATTTACTTGAAAAGTATTTAAACTAGTTTTTACTTTGTTTTGTGGTTCTGAGGATGTCAATGTACTGAGGAAAGCACTAAACCATGTTCATTTGTCCAATATTAAAAGTGTTTTGGAGTTTTTTTAAGTTTATTTCAATTGTTTCTTTTGCCTGCTTTTGGATTGCTAAGTCCTAGGGTGTTTGCACTGTTTATTTTACTGACTTCTACACTCTCCGGTGATTTTTTTTTTGATATTTTGGTTTACTTGTTGGAAATTTCCGGTATGGCTTCAGGCAGTTCACAGGAATTATTTGAGTCTTCTATTATGCTGGACAACACTTCTCAACCAGCATATCACACAGCGTATTGTACAACGAATCACACAAGCTTCCAGTCAGGAAGTGTTGATAAGGGTTACACCCCTTGATGACAACAATGGAATGCTTTTAAACCACAGTGAATGCGAACAAACAAGTACAAGTGCTGGAAACTCTACTGACATGAACAAAACATTGCAAAAACAACAAATAATAAAATGACATAAAAGATCAGCAAGACGAAATATAGAGTGATACGTGCAATGCCTAAACTATCCTCATACTATATACATATTTACATATGAAATAATTACTATGTATACATATTTACATGTTAGCTAGTTCATACTATATACATATTTACATGTTAAACAGTTACTATGTATACATATTTACATGTTAGCTAGTTCATACTATATACATATTTACATGTGAAATAGTTACTATGTATACATATTTACATGTTAGCTAGTTCATACTATATACATATTTACATGTGAAATAGTTACTATGTATACATATTTACATGTTAGCTAGTTCATACTATATACATATTTACATGTGAAATAGTTACTATGTATACATATTTACATGTTAGCTAGTTCATACTATATACATATTTACATGTGAAATAGTTACTATGTATACATATTTACATGTTAGCTAGTTCATACTATATACATATTTACATGTGAAATAGTTACTGTGTATACATATTTACATGTTAGCTAGTTCATACTCTATACATATTTACATGTGAAATAGTTACTGTGTATATATATTTACATGTTAGCTAGTTCATACTCTATACATATTTACATGTGAAATAGTTACTGTGTATACATATTTACATGTTAGCTAGTTCATACTCTATACATATTTACATGTGAAATAGTTACTGTGTATACATATTTACATTAGCTAGTTCATACTCTATACATATGTACATGTGAAATAGTTACTGTGTATACATATTTACATGTTAGCTAGTTCATACTCTGTACATATTTACATGTGACATCGTTACTGTGTATACATATTTACATGTTAGCTAGTTCATACTCTATACATATTTACATGTGTAATAGTTACTGTGTATACATATTTACATGTTAGCTAGTTCATACTCTATACATATTTACATGTGAAATAGTTACTGTGTATACATATTTACATATTAGCTAGTTCATACTCTATACATATTTACATGTGAAATAGTTACTGTGTATACATATTTACATGTTAGCTAGTTCATACTCTATACATATTTACATGTGAAATAGTTACTGTGTATACATATTTACTTTAGCTAGTTCATACTCTATACATATTTACATGTGAAATAGTTACTGTGTATACATATTTGCATGTTAGCTAGTTCATACTCTATACATATATACATGTGAAATAGTTACTGCGTATACATATTTACATGTTAGCTAGTTCATACTCTATACATATTTACATGTGAAATAGTTACCGTGTATACATATTTACATGTTAGCTAGTTCATACACTATACATATTTACACGTGAAATAGTTACTGTGTATACATATTTACATGTTAGCTAGTTCATACACTATACATATTTACATGTGAAATAGTTACTGTGTATACATATTTACATGTTAGCTAGTTCATACGCTATACATATTTACATGTGAAATAGTTACTATGTATACATATTTACATGTTAGCTAGTTCATACTCTATACATATTTACATGTGAAACATATTTACATGTGAAACGGTATTATATCCATATTTGTATGCGGACTAGTTGCTACTAGTTGTTAGTATATATATATATATATATATATATATATATATATATATATATGTATATATATATATATATATATATATATATATATATATATATTTATATATATATATATATGCCCATGCTCTGGAATAGACTTCCCATACATGTCAAGAGGAGCACCTCACTAGTCCTCTTCGAGATAAATTTTGATGAGTGGATGGGAAATAGAAAGTTCCCCCTGTGGATCACTCCAGTGGCTCTACTTGATAGGCACTGGGAACTAACAATGGGTGGCAAAATTCCAGGACACTTCTATGGGCTAGGCTTGTAAAGATAAATCTGTAAATATGAGACAGTTGCTGTCATGCGCATTATTAGTTGGCACATTTCACATTAGAGTTCTTGGTTGAAGAAACATTTCTTTTGACTATGTTAATGAGGATATATGGTCTGCACTGACCATTTAAATGTATGGCCTATCTTGCAGTTTGATCCATTTAATAATATTGCCATTTCCAGCACCACTCACCTGTACTGTGGCACATCACTGAATACTTCCTGCACCAAAAATCTCTATTTCAGGTGTGGGACTTGCTGAGCATGGCACCCCCCCCCCAAAAAAAAATAACTCATACCGCTACTTCTGTTTGGCACATCTGTGCTTCATTCTGATTATTCATTGTCCATTTTCTTTTTGTCTGCTTTGTGGTACATTATGTCAACTGTATATGGAAATCATGATTGTTTTTCACATGAAAAGATGGTGAATAAGAAGTGCCAGCCCATCTTTCCTCTTGGCATGTGATCTTGTTATTACATTTGGGTGATCACTTGCATTAGTTATGCCAGCACCGTTCTATATGAAGTACCCCTAAAAATTACAATCACATATTCAGTGCTGAAAGCTGTTCATGTAAGACAAAATGCAGTTACAAAAAAGAACTTGCTTTCCTAACCTTAGAAGATGCTGACATCTGTGCAGTCACTGCAACCTGGTTCAAAGCTGTGGAGAGCATCCTAGCCTTACCAGGCTACTTCACCTACCATGCATTCTAACCCCCAATTGGAGGGCAATAAAGCTAAAGGTGGAGGCGTATCTACATACATTAAAGATACTCACACCTCCAGACTGGTCAAAAAGTATGATGCACATGAGACACTTCAAGTGTAGCTAACTGTGGACAAGACACCTATCCAAGTCTTAGCCAGCTACAGGCTCCCATCCATGAATTATGATACCCATTCCACCTATCTTGATCTACTTGACTCCATCAAGATTCAACCTATCTCCCTGGTCCTGGGTGACTTTAACTATCCAACCATAGATTGGAAGAACTACTCATCCCAGAACGCTCTTGCACAAAAATTTCTCGACTTTGTTAACTCAAACGCCTTGCACCAACTGGTCAGCACCCCGACAAGGGGCTACAGCATCTTGGATCTGGTACTGACAAACATGGGTGATTGGGGCAGCACCCCTGTAGTGTTACCTTCCTTGGTAAGATCAGACCACAGGGCAGTCATTTTTGAAGTTACCATACCCCTCCAACCCCCCTCAACTGTGACCAGACAAAAAAACTTCCTCCTGCAGACAGGTTTGAATGGATTTGTAGCTCCCTCCTCCTCCTCTGAGGAACCAGTCACCTATGCAAACAACTACACCAAGGCTCTATACAAGCACCTATACAGCTGCATGGACTCGGCAATACAAGATAGGACCAAAACATGCTCCTCTAGGAGGAGAAAACCTGCTTGGTGGATTGCTGCTATAAACAGACTTTATAATAAAAGAAAGAAACTGCTATCTCGAGGCAATAAGGAGCAAGTCCCAAATAGAAAGCAAGCTCCGTTCAGCCTGAGCAAAGAAGTTAGGGACCTAGTGAGATCCTCTAAGGCAAACTGGCCTCCTCAACAAAAGGCAATCATAAAGCCTTCTTTAGTTAAGTCTGTTACCTCAAGGGTAAAACCCAAATCTGTACAGAACTGGTTGTCAATGGCACCACACACTTGAACTCCATCAACATTGCCAACCTGATGGCAGATAAGTTCAGTGAAAACTTCACCCCCCATCCCCCCTGACAGTAAATCAGGACATTCCCAACATTTTTCCCCTATCCCTTATCTCCAGGGAGCAAGTCATATGTGCCCTTTCCAAGGCCAAAAATACTGTTTCCATGGAACTAGACAACATTACAGGCATCCTACATGAACTCAAGCAGAAACTTGCAGCACCCTTGGGTTCCCTATTCAATCATAGCTTGAGCACTGGATTTGTCCCAGCCAAATGGAGGACAGCCACTTTTATGCTGTTACATAAAGGTAGTGATTCCACTGACCCAGGTAACTATAGACCTATTAGCTTGACCAGCCTGATCTGTAAAGCCATGGAGTGAATTATCATGGACCTCATAAAGAAGGACAGTTGCAGTCTCCAAGAACTTGACCCTACCCAGTTTGGGTTCGTTAAAGGGAGATCATGCCAGTTAAACCTGGTGGACTCCTTTGAGACAGTCACAAGGCCCTAGACGAGGGAAAAAAGGTGCACACTGCCAACCTAGACTTGGCCAAGGCCTTCGACACCATCCCTCACTCGGACATCATAGACAAACACACCCAGCTAGGCATCAACCCATACATCATTAGATGGGTCACCAACTGGCTCACTGACAGAACCCACACAGTCAAGACTGGGGAATCTACCTCTAGTAGTAGACCGGTTACTAGTGGTGTGCCTCAGGGATCAGTCCCGGGGCCACTTCTTTTTAGAATCTACTTCTCTGATGTACAGGCTAAAACCAAAGATCTGTGGCTGACAAAGTTTGCTGATGACTGCAAAGTGGGGGCTTAGGTTCATAGGTTCATACTAGGCTATCTGCCCTAGGGCATTTATAAGCCTAGCCAGAGTGTGTTTGGCTTTCGCCACCCATTTTAAATTAATTTTGCTATGCCCTTTTTCGAGGTTAGTATACTGTGCCTCTGTCTAACAGTGACAAAGAGGTGATACCCAGGGTAAACCTACGATCTCCCATCCACTCATCAAGATTCCTCTTGAAGAGAGTCAATGAGGGACTCTGCCTAACCTGGACTGGGATTTTATTCCAGAGTGAAGGGAGCCTCTGGGTTATGAATCTGTCCCTCCAGCATGTCCTATTTATTTCAGTGCTGAGGTTCAAGTCTCTCGAGTGCGTAGCTCGATGGGATTTGATTTTCTAAGGTGCAGCATGTCCATTAATTCCGGGTTGGACATGGCTTTATACGTCAGGCACAGCTCGACTCTGAGCAGGCGGTATGCCACTGAGTAGAGCTGGAGTTTCTTTAACCGGGCAGCACATGGCATCTGTTTGAGCCCTTTGATCCTCTTGGTGAGGTATTTTTGGGGTCTTTCCAGTTGCTGCATCAATTCCCCAGAAGATGTGGACATTCCCCCAGAGGATCTCACCCAAACAAATGATTGGTGCCAAAAACATGGCCTCAAACTCAATGCTAAAAAGTGTGTCATTATCCCCTTTGACAAGAACAAGGTCCCCACAAACTACCATAGAAGCAACAATGTTCTATGCATGCAATCTGTAGTGAGAGATTTGGGTACCCAAGTAGACAGTAACCTAACATTTGACTATCATGTCATCATATTGCCTTTGTGGTGCATAGGGAATTTTTTATGGCCCACCTCATAAGCAAAGGCATAGCATCCATGAAAAACAATCATAACCTCTCTGTACTACTCCTTTATCTGGCTAATATTTGAGTACAATGCCCTCTTCTGCATGTACCTCACCAAGCACCTACAGCAACTGGAGAGACCACAGAGGTTCCTGTCTAGGAAAATCCAGGGTCTCAAACATCTATCCTATGAGGATGGACTAAGGTCCCTGTCTCTCTACTCCATTTCATATAGATTGCTCAGAGGCGATCTGTCTGGCCTATAAGGCTATCTCTAACCCAGCCTTAATGGAAATGCTGCATATCCGTAAGTCCAGCAATAAACTGGTAACTTGCACTCAGGAACTCAACCTGGCCTGTGACATCAATAGAACATACTAGCAGGACAGATTTGTGTCCCAAAGGCTCCCCATCTGTGAAACAGGCTCCCCCTACAAGTTAAGCAAAGCTCCTCACTTGCCAGTTTTAAGCAAAACCTGGATGACTGGATGGGGGGGGCAGAAAATTCACCCCCAGGATACCACCTATGTCCCTGCTAGACAGGGGAAATAGGTGCTGAGACTGGGAGAAAGGGCACATAATTTTTCTAGGCTTGTAAGGGCCCTTGGGCCATTAGCCTAGTAACTTCCTATGATCCTATGAGAAATGATGCCCTCCTTAACTCCCACATCAGTAAAATGTGTTTATGGTATGAGCTGCAGAAGCCTTCTAATTCATGGAATAATTTTATGCTGTGTTTCAGCATATTTGCATCCAGCTGTGTGCATAAAGCTGTTACTCAAAACCAAACTAGCAATGCTCAGTACATTAAATGTTAAGAATCACACGTTCCTCACATGAGATTCAGAGTTCACCTCACTATTCATTCATTGCTTAGCATTATGTATTTCCTATATCTGAGTAGGAGAAATAAAGTGTGTAGGCCTACATATGCTTTGGCTAGACTTCAGTATCTTTTCATACCATTAGAGCCTAAGAATATTGGAAAAAGTCTAGGCTTTCAATATATTGGTTTTGAATGAACTTATTTATTTATTTGTTTTGTCTGTCATAACCAGGAAAAAAAACACTTTACCTGAATGGTCTATATTCAGAGGTGACCCCTTAATGTTGTTCCGGTGCTCAGATTCACAGAAGTATGAAGGAGAAATATACGGAAATCAAATTCAGGAAATGTTGGTGCATTCTTAACTAAACTCACTTAGAAGCAGCTTAAATAATACACAAGAAACATTTGGAATGTGGTTTGCTAAGCTTCTAGGAGCATTAAATATCATATTATTAAAGTTTCAGAAAAAAGACCACACTGCACAAATCAAAACATTCATATACATCATTCTATGAACAAAAGTCAGGTGACCTTCTCTTTGGACAATTTCATGGCATCCTGGACAGGTTAGTACTATTTATTGCACATACCATTCCATGTAAATCTTGAAGAGATTAATAGACTCATACAGGCTATATGCCTGCATTTCTACAACATTCGGGATTATTTGAAAACTCTCTTACCTAAAGACGTGACTATATTAAACACAACAAGGAAAACCACTAAGAAGAAATGTATTTTCTTATGTTTTTTTCTTCTTTTAGCAGCTGTAGATGTCATGCTAAAGAGTCCTCAGTATTGTCACAAGAGGGCAAGCAGGACATAGGGAGGTAAGGACCATTCTATGCAGCTGTCCGTACGTTAGTGAGATGAGGGAGGAAAACCCTGGCAGAGGGTTTAGGAAGATCAGAAAGAAAGAAAATTATAATGTTCTTTGCAAATGTTCTGCCCCTTGGGGTGACTTTATGAGATTTTTATTTTATGTGTTTGAATAGATAATAATGCCAGAAAAAAAGAAGGGCTGCAGAACTGTCATCAGGTTGAATACAGTCACACTGGCGAATACATTTGGATGGAAATATTCTGTCTGGGCTGAACGAATTATTGTCCATTAAGCCTACATTTAAAAAAGACACAATGCTAGCGGAAGGAAATGATAATCCATTCTAAGAAATAATTTGAGAATGGGTAATATTTTTCACAGTTTGGATATCGTGCATATTTTTATAATGAATGATTGAATGGAAATGTGTTTTATTATGACAAGTTTATGTATAACACGAAACTAGCTATAGCTTTTATTTAAACTGAATTAATATGGAAATTTCTATTAGTCTGAGGAACTCAATTGTGAAGTGAGAACAAAAGTGCATATTAATATTTTAGAGTACTTAAGACTCACTTGGATTGGTAAAAACTGTTATTCTTTTATGCTGTTTTTATAAACTGAAACTGAAGTCTTGGGGTTTTGCTTTTGGGTTTGGTGTGCATCTAGATAGACAGGTATATGCAGATATATGTAAATAGATATAGATATGCAGATATATCTAATATGTATTCATATATGTATGTATAAAATGGACTCTCACATTGTTTTTTGAAGTAAGCTAACAAATGATTTTTTTCTGTTTGCAAAAAGAAATGTGTTCTTTATTCTTTGAAAATACTGTGTAATGTGACTGTTTTTATGCTTTTTATTTGTATTTTTTTATTAGTGTTAAGATTAGCTCTACCCAGAGGTGCATTTCAAGCATCGAGTTCAGATGCACTTAGAACAGGAATTACCACAAATATGATACAAAGGTCACCATTAAGTAACCTGGAAAAAGAGAATACAGAAAGACACAGAAATTCCTGAAGTCATTCTACAAATGATTTTATTGACAAGATAGTAACAATGGGAGATGAGCACTTCAGGTTCAGATCAGGATGCAGCACAACTGACCCAATGTTTCAGTGAGACAGATAATTCTAAAGAAGCTGAAGATGAGAAAAGAGTTCAAGTGGGCATTCCTAGACTTAGAGAAAGCATATCACAAGGTCTCAAGAAAGGTGATTTGGGCAGTCCTGCTGTGGTTTGAAGTCCCATAAACATTGGTAGTTAGTGAAAGCTATGTACAAAGGCCCAATGGCTCAAGTATGAACAGTGTTCAGTCTCACACAGAAATTCCCAGTGGGAGGGGTATACGCCAGGGTTCAGCACTGAGCCCACTACTGTTCATATTGGTGATGGACTACAATGGCAAACAGGTGAGAGGGAACAGATCAACAAAGTTGCTGTATGCAGATGATGTGGCATTACAGGCAGACTCTGGGCAAGAAGTTCAGCAAAGGATAAAGAATGGAATGCAAAACCAACGGCATATGGGATGAAACTGAGTACAGATAAGAAGGTGGTAATGGGAGCAAGTTGGGGAAATCAAAAGAAGCTGAGCAGTGAGATAGAAGAGAAAATACTGGAAAAGGTAAACAGCTTTAACTGTCTGGGAGGAGTGGTTGAGGAGAAAGAAAGTCTGAATGAGGAGGTCAAAGCTAGAATCAGAGGGGCTGCAGCCAACAGGCATAGAGTGTCACGTATAGTATCTTCTTCTTCTTTCAGCTTTTCCAGGTTAGGGGTCACCACAGTGGATCACCTGTCTGCTCATGATTGGCAGTGGAGTTTTACAGTGTTGAGTTGCCAGCCCAGCACCCAACCTTCCACAGAAGGCACATACACACAAACACTCACACCTAAGGCCAACTTAGAGTGTCCAATTCACCTGCAGCATGTCTTTGGGATGTGGGAGGAAACCGGAGCACCCGGAGAAAACCCACGCAACCACAGGGAGGACATGCAGACTCCGCACAGAGGCACCCCAGCTGAGAATCGAACTGGAGAACCTCTTGCTGTGAGGTGACAATGCTAACCACTGCACCACTGTGGCCTCCCAGTGTCAAGTATAGTATATGAGAGAGGAATGCCAAAGAAGCTGAAAAGTAAGGTTTACAAAATAGTGGTGCGACCAGTACCATTGTACAATACAGAAACTTAGGCAGTAAAGACAGAGCAGTTGAGGAAACTAGAGGTGATGGAAATGAAGTGCCTGAGATGGGTGGTAGGATGCACATTGTAAAGCAAGCAAAGATATGAGGACATAAGAGCACAAGCCAAAGTAGCTCCAATTGTAGAAAAGGACAAACAGAACAGATTGTGGTGGTTTGGACACAAGTGCAAGAAAAAAGAAGACAATCTGGTGAAGAAGATTTGGGACACACAGGAAGAAGGCAGAGGAAAACAAGGGCATCCAACAAGGAGGTGGATAGATTGGGTAACAGAAGATCTGCAACAGTCAGGCATGAGTGTTGAAGAAGGCAGAGGAGTAGCACTGAATTGAGAGAGATGGAGAAAGATGACACAACATGCTGACCCCCCCCATGTAGAAAAATGATAAAAACGGGAGTTGATAATGAGTATGATGATTTTATTGGTAATAAATTTTGATGTTATGCAATGGGTGGAATCACTGAGGTGTAAAGTGATGCATTGATCCCCCTATCATGGGTAGGCATTGTTTTCAGAACTAGATGGGCTGAAGAATATGCCTTTCTGAGTTTTGTAGATATGCAGTGATCAAAGTCTAAATGTTTACTATTGTTGTTAAATCTTTAATAATGGTGTAGTTTTTACAATGTGATTTTGTAACAAATCTCATGAATAAACACTTAACAATATTAAAGACCCTTTGAGCACTTTATGATCAGCCCTGCCATAAAACTTACTAAAACTGCTTGAACTCGGGCAGAGCTAACTGATAGTTTGTGGAAATACAGGGTACCTACCTGAGTCTCCACATTCACTATCAGTTTACTCTGTTACCTGATTATTTCCAGCTCTCTCATAAGAGCAACTAACAGGGTCTCTGCCCATTCCGCTCCCTACCCTGCCCCCATTTCCCACACACCCCAGTGGTTCTACCTTTATTACACATGCAAGCACCTCTCATCTTTCCAGCAGCCAACCACAGCACTAAGCCCACCAAATTAGCAGCAGACAACCTCCCAAGTGAATACCTAAAATTGCAGCTGATGCTCTAGCCTACCCAGTATCCAACTTGATTAACCGATCTCTGTCAGAAAGTTATGTTCCCACACTATAGAAAGTATCACATATAATTCCCCTTCACAAAGGTGGGCCCCTCCACAGAACTAACCAATTACCGCCCCATAGCTATTCTCTCTCCACTATCCAAAATACTAGAGAGATTCATTCACTCTCAGGTCTCAGTCTACCTCCTTACTAACAACCTCCTTTCCAATACTCAACATGGTTTCAGATCAAACCATAGCACCACCACTGCCTTAATCTCCTTTACTAACACTATACTTCAGCATAAAAACAATGGCTGTCTCTCCTCTGCTACTTTCCTAGACCTATCTAAAGCATTTGACATGGTTCCACACAAACAACTCATCTCTGCCCTCAATAAACTATCCTTCTCTCAATCAGTCACCAACTGGTTTTAGAGTTACCTGTATGACTGCCAACAATCCGTTGTATGGCAGAATGACATATCTCCCAAACTACCTGTCTCTATAGGGGTTCCCCAAGGATCCATCCTTGGATACCTACTCATCTCTATTTTCACCAATAATCTAGCCTCTGCCACCAAACTTGGCACACTCATACAATATGCAGATGACTCAACCATCATCTGCTCAGCCTAGTGCCTACCCAAACTGCAAAAAGTCACACAGGAAGCTTTTTCCTCTGTTGAAACTTGGCTATCCGATGCCCAATTAATACTCAACCCAAACAAAACTAAACTACTCATCTTCCAACCCACCAAACATACTCAAAACAACTCTCACTTTAACATCACAACAAAAGACAACACCACTATACACCCAACAGAACACACCAAATTACTAGGAGATGAAATAGACAATAAACTAAAATTTGACATTCACATATCCATGACCATAAAAAAAGTCCACAAAAATCTAGGAGCGTTATACAGAAATAAGCAAATTCTCACCAAAGCAGCAAAGATTTCAGTAGCAAATTCCCACCTTAGCTCCACCTTACTTTATGCCACTCCAATATATACCAACCTAAGGCAATGCAATCTAAACAAGCTTGAGGTCTGCTACAACAAAATCGCCAAATTCGCCACAGGGGCATTCTACCATAGTCACCACTGTCTCTCTCTTGCTGAACTGGGCTAGCTTGAACTCCCTCACCTCCTTCAATGGTATCAACTCGCACTTGCCCACAAACTAGTAAATCATCCACTAAAACTCCCATCCCTCCAGAATCTACTCCATCCCTATCGTACCGCCGGACCACTAAGATCCAGCAACAAAAATCACTTACAGGTCACTAAAGCCAATAACTCTGCTGGAGAAGCACTATTCTCTTGTGCCATAGCCAAATTATGGAACTCCCTCCCACCCACAATTACTTCTGTACTATCATGCACCCACTTCAAAACTTTACTAAAAGTGTACCTAAAACATGCTGGCTATGCCCTTGCAACTCCCCCTCTAATATCACCAACCTCATCCACCCACTACCTTTCTTTCCACCCCACTAACTACCTTGATTATAGCAAGCTTAGATCCTCATAAGCCTAACTACTTATTATACAGCAGGAACTTCTTATTGTAACAATTGTTAATGTCTGTTATGTACTGCGCAGATGATAAAGATTCTAGTTGTCTACTGATGTACTATGTTCTTCATCTGTAACTATGTGTGTAATTTTTAATTGCTATGTTGATCAAATTGTTAATTGCTATGTAAATCCAATATAACTACTGTCTGTATATTTTAACTGTGGAGCTTTTCTCCCCAGACCTCCGCTGAAAATGGACCTTTGTCCAGTCAGACACTCCCGGTCAACAAATGTAAATAAATAAATAAATAAATAAGATGGGTCACTAAATATGTATTTGTGTAGGTTACCTTGGAGAACTTCAACATCTTTTTCTGAAGTAATTATGTTAGTCAGTTTACAGTCATCTGCATATTTTTTCATGCAAAGCCTGTTTCCCATATTTACATCTGGTAAAAAAGTCTAAAAAGAACTTGCTTCAGTATACAACCATGTGTGGCACCACTGGTACCCCCCCCCCTCCCCGGATAATCAGTAACGGTCACCTTGACTACTTGTACCCTTTTGTTTAACCATGTTTTACACACTGAAGTACACACAGGCTGACATCTGATGCATTTCATTTCTGAGCATTTTCCTTTCATGGAATAGTGTCTAATGCCTTAACAGCATGCACTGTCAACCCAAGTGCTGCAGTTATGTTATCAAACAGTGCCATATGATTCAAAAGGAAAGAATATGTCCCTGTAACAAAGTCATACAGGTACATATCTATCAGAAGTAGGTTGCTTTCATCAATATGGTAAAATTCTGGCCAAGCTGATGGGTCGAGCATTGCCTGTGTTGGACATGCATCCTCACACTTAGCATGTTGCTTATCAATACAGGTTGTCATAGTAGATCAGAGGCATAAAAACATTCTGAGAGTTTAATACATTTGATAGGGTTTAGTTAGATTTTCCCTGATTCTGAATACAAAATCAATAAATATTGGAGAGTCTTGTCTTTCTCTGCAACAGCCTAGCACATGAATTTGCTCATTGTCAAGTTCTGTTTTTCAGTTTAATGTTAAACAGTTTGATGGGCTTTTAAAGAGACCAGTTTCACAACATGCTGGTTTATATATTGTTGAATCACCAAAACAGGTATCTAAAATTAGTTTAAAAAAGTCCTTATACTTGAATAAAATATTTGGTACTGATGGAAGATATAACTTATTTATTATTTATTCTTGCTTTAAGAGAATAAATGCTGAGAATGGAATTGAACTGATTTGCAAGAGGTTAAACTTTTATGAAATGATGAAATGGCTGAATCACTTAAATACAATTGTGTCTATTTTGTTAGCAAAGGTGATTCATGTTTTCTATGCTGCCATTATAACATTTTTTTCTGGTAATTACAATTTTGAGTATGGAAATATGAAACAGAAAGCAGCTTAAATACTCACAAAAGTAGAAAGAGCATCTCAGTATATGAACTTTAGGTTATGCAATTTGAATGAATTGCTAAATCAGATTTGATATAATATTTACAGTGAAATGAATATTTAACTGGATGAGACTGAACTAACCCTTTGATTGCTTCATAGCTTTAGAAATTTTCACATGGTACCATTGTTTTGGAAATATTCAAACTGCAATATATAGATTTAGAAGAAGTGATAATTCAATAAAGGTGTTTGAAAAAGATGTTGATATACTGTATTTTAATTTCTAGAGAATATCCATTTACCGCTGACTATTTATTATGCCTAAATATGATTTCCAGTTGTTTTGTCACAATATTTATTAATTTATTTGACATTCGTTTACTAGGAAAGCCTGACTGAGTCAAACAGAATCCATTTTCAGCACAGTCTCAGGGAGAAAAGCTCCAGTTACAGACTGATATGTGCATACTTTATAAAAACAGAGGAATACATTTTTTTTAGAACAGAGAAATATGATATTACAAGAAGTACAAGTTATAGGTGCTTTGTGATAAGGAGATCACTGTATATTTCTATAAACATAAAAATATAATTTTACTAGAGATCCACTTACAGAATGATATATATATATATATATAAATATATATAAATACAACAACCCTATATTACTAGAAATAGAAGCAAAGGGTTTGTAGGAGGGAGGGATCAGAGGAGAGATTGCAAGAGATAGTGAAGGAGAGATTAGAAAGGTCTGGGAAAGGGATTAACCTGGATCAGTACATGAACACAACCAAGAGTTGTTCATGTGCTGTTTTAAAACAGTTATGAAGGCAGGTAGGTTAGAAGTAGTTCTTACAGGAAGCAGGAGTTCCATACTTTTGAAACATAGTGAGAGTAGAGGCTTTGTCCAGCTGTCTTTGAGTGTTTGGAGAAGAAGCTCTTTATCCGCAGACCTCAGTGTCCTGCTTGAGTTGTAAGGCTTGATGATGTTATTTAGAGCTGGACAAGCTAGGGGGTTGTAGACCATGTTGTGAAGTGTTAGTAGTTGGACATATAGTAGGTGGTTGGGGAAATCTAGCCAGCGATACTTAGTGGTGTGTTCTAGTTTTTGAGTTGGTGGCAAGCTTGACCACTTTATTGTAGCACTGTTCCATTTTATATCTACATGAACTCTGTAAGTTGGTAAGTATAGCTGTGCCATAAAGTAGGGAGGGTAGACATAATGTTTTGGCAGGGGTAATTTTGGTTGAAGAATTAAGGGGGTGTTTGTTTCTGTAGAGTGCGCCAAGATTCTGGTTGGGTTTTTTATGTTTTGTTGAACATGGCGATCAAAATGTAGTTGATCATCTATGACAACACCTAGCAATTTGGTGTGGTGGACTATTTCAATAGTAGTATTGCCAGCGGAGAGAATTTTGAAATAGTTTACATCAGTAGTCCGTTTTTTTGGTTGGAAGAGAAGAAGATTATGTTTTTGGGTTAAGGAATAGCTGTCAGTCAACGAGCCAGGATTCAACAGCAGAAAAAGTTTGTTGTATATCAAACAGGAGTTGGGTTATTGTGGAAGAAGTACAGATTATAATGGAATCATTTGCATATTGTATGAGTGCCCCACTAGTAAGGGCAGTGCATAGGTCATTACTAAAGATATTAAAGATTAGGAGTCCTAAGATGGATTTTTGTGGGACTCTGGTCAGGTTTAGTAGAAAGGGGGGGGGGGTATTTGACCATTTTACTGCTTTTTTTTTTATCATGTAAGCAACTGTGGAGCCATTATAGTGTGTTAGGGGTAAATCTTAAATTAGACAGCCTATTCAAGAGAAATGAGTGTGACACGGTGTTGAATGCCTTTGAGAGGTCAACAAACAAAGCAGACACATAACACCCTGAGTCTCTAGCTCTGTTTACTGATTCTTCAAAGGCTAGGAAGGCTGTTGATGTGCTGTGACCTGGATGAAAACCACATTGTGTGTTTGTAAGGTGGTTATTATGCTGTAAGTATTTCATAAGCTGAAGATGGATAGATTTTTCTAATATTCTGGTGATGGGTAAAAGCATGTTTATGGATCGAAAGTTTGTAAGTTCAGTGGAGTTACCTCCATTTGGGAAAATAGATAGTATGGGACTTTACCAAATGCTAGGTACTATGGATTCAGATATAGATCAGTTGATCAGAACACTGATTGGGTGTGCTATGGAGCTGGCAGTTCATTTTATGTATGTAAGGGTGAGGTTGTCTGCAGAAGTATAGCAGGCTTTGTGTTTGTGTAGTAGCCTTTTAATGAGGCTTGTAGGTGTTGATTGAAGAGAGAAGTGGGATGATTCTTAAAAGGGGGTTTAGTACCAAGAAGGTGAGGATGGTCTGGGCCAATGAAGGAATATTACTAGGGGTAGGTGGAGAGGAAGATGAGGTGTTGGGTTTTATTGTAAGAAGATCAGTTACAGATTTTATGAAGTGGTTGTTAAAGTCTTCAGCAATTTGAGAGGAAGGAATATTGAGTAAAATCTTGGCTTTTTTTTTAGTTCCAGGGTGAAGTAAGGGCTGTGATTGCAGATCAGATTTTTTTTGGATTGGTTTTATGTTCCTGCTGTAAGTGAGTACAGTATAGTTATTTATCTTTGGCAACCTGTTTTTATTTTTTTTTTTGGCTTGGTTATCTAGTTGCTTGAAATTAATTAGATATTTTCTTTTTTACTTTGTTTCTATAGACCCTAAGCTGCATCCCTTTTATCATTAAGTTTTTACATTCATAATGTCACAACCAGGGGAACCAGGCAGATAATTCATCAGTATTTTATATAAAATCCACAACATGGCCTAAGGTTTGTGAATTCAAAATGTATTAAATTAGTTAAGGGAGACAATAATCACACCTATTCACCCATTCATTCTTCTGGCTATAACGAAACAAGAGTCAATGCCCTGAGCTTTTATGATGCTTACTGTCTATAAAAATACATTTTGAAAGGTTAATATTTTCTACTTCACATTTCTGTTAATGCAGCAACCAGTTCAGCTCAAAGTGCCAGTGAAAGGCGTTTGAATTTATTAGCCAATTCAGTACTTTCCACTTTTAAAAATAATATGTAAATTTTCTATGGGGCAGAAGGAAGAGAAACCTCCTTTGAAGATGACCTACACTGATATATAAAGCAATTAAACTGAAGAGCATGGGAAGATGTTTTTGTTGTTGTTATTTTACAACATGTTTTCATTAACTGTTTCTTTATAATTCAATTCATTTTGCAACACAAAGAACATAGTGAAGTATTAAATCACATTAGAAGTGTTAAGGCAGTTGCTTAGTTTACCCAAGCAGGTATATTTGGATGTATAAAAAAGAATACCAGTAAAACAATAGCATAAAATCAAATAAAAAGTGGTAATTCTCAAATCAGTGAAACTGGACATACTAAAACATGTGTTAAATTATTGCGCAATAAAACAAAAATAAAGCATGCAATCAATGAAGGGGTCTGTACCCCTTCATAGTCAGTCTTATAAGTATAATAATTCAACGGTCACTGTATAACTGAAGAAAGTTACAGTTTACTGCAAAATACAGTGAAGCCATTGAACTAGCATGTATGTGTGTGTGTGTGTGTGTGTGTGTGTGTGTGTGTGTGTGTGTGTGTGTGTGTATAGGTTCATAGGTTGGTACTAGGCTATCGGCCCTAGGGCCTATACAAGTCTAGCCATAACAATTCCCTGGCTATTTCTTCCCATAGTATTTACTTCCCTGGACTCCTGTCTAGTCGGGTGACTGACGTGATCCCCGAGGTGAATTTCCTATCTCCATCCAATCATTCTGCTTGACATGTATGGGCAGTCTATTCCAGAGTCTGAGGAGTCTCTGGGTCAGGAACCTATCCCTCCAGCATGTTTTGTTCATTGTGATGACAAGGTTTAGATCCCTGGAGTGTGTGTCTCTGAGGGATTGGGATTTCTTTAAGTGCAGCATGTCCAACAGCTCTGGGTTTGACATGGCCTTGTATGTTAAGCAGAGATCGCCTCTGAGTAGACGATATGCGACAGAGTACAGGTGGAGTTTTTTTTAGACGTTCTGCATAGGGCATCTGCTTTAGGCCTGCGATTCTTTTAGTGAGGTATTTCTGTGGCCTTTCCAATTGTTGCAGATGTCTTGAGAGGTACATACCAAACAGGGCATTGTATTCTATAATGGGTCTAATGAGGGATGAGTACAGTGGGACAATGACCTCTTTTTTCTGGATGAAAAGCCCTTAGTGA
>NC_056746.1:44606689-44671689 GCF_019279795.1 Protopterus annectens
GTTCTGAGAGACTGCTTTCCAATCTATCTGCAAATATACAGAGCTGAGTATATTTTTTTGGTTTTAGAGTTTGTTAATTGTTGCTTAGATCTCTGTTGAAACTGTTGTCTCCCTGTTCTGAGAGACTGCTTTCCAATCTATCTGCAAATATACAGAGCTGAGTATATTTTTTTGGTTTTAGGGTTTGTACTGTTAGTTGTTGCTTAGATCTCTGTTGAAACTGCCCCCCCCCATATTTTCTGCTGTGTCTTCAGTTGGTATAACTGTTTTTTACAGTTTGTGTGTTATCTAACTCAAGGATCACTTGCATAAAATTAGACCTGTTAGCAACAGCCTGCATTTAATTGCTGGAACCTATGTTCTGAGAGACTGCTTTCCAATCTATCTGCAAATATACAGAGCTGAGTATATTTTTTTTGTTTTAGAGTTTGTACTGTTAGTTGTTGCTTAGATCTCTGTTGAAACTGTCCCCTCTCCCATATTCTGCTGTGTTTTCAGTTGGTATAACTGTTTTTTGCAGATTGTTTGCTATCTAACTCAAGGATCACTTGCATAAAATTAGACCTGTTAGTAACAGCCTGCATTTAATTGCTGGAACCTATGTTCTGAAAGACTGCTTTCCAATCTATCTGCAAATATACAGAGCTGAGTATATTTTTTTGGTATTAGAGTTTGTTAATTGTTGCTTAGATCTCTGTTGAAACTGTTGTCTCCCTGTTCTGAGAGACTGCTTTCCAATCTATCTGCAAATATACAGAGCTGAGTATATTTTTTGGTTTTAGAGTTTGTACTGTAAGTTGTTGCTTAGATCTCTGTTGAAACTGTTTTCCCCACCCCACCTCTATTTTCTGCTGTGTCTTCAGTTGGTATAACTGATTTTTACAGTTTGTGTGTTATCTAACTCAAGGATCACTTGCATAAAATTAGACCAGTTAGTAACAGCCTGCATTTAATTGCTGGAACCTGTGTTCTGAGAGACTGCTTTAAAATCTATCTTCGAATATACAGAGCTGAGTCTATTTTTTTGGTAGAGATTGTTAATTGTTGCTTAGATCTCTGTTGAAACTGTTGTCTCCCTGTTCTGAGAGAATGCTTTCCAATCTATCTGCAAATATACAGAGCTAAGTATATTTTTTTGGTTTTAGAGTTTATACTGTTAGTTGTAGCTTAGATCTCTGTTGAAACTGTTTTCTCCACCCCACCCTCCCATTTTCTGCTGTGGTTTCCATTGGTATATCTGTTTTTTAAAGCTTGTTTGTTATCTAACTCAAGGATCACTTAATTTGACCTGTTAGTAACAGCCTGCATTTAATTGCTGGAACCCATGTTCTGAAAGACTGTTTTCCAATCTATCTGCAAATATACAGAGTTGAGTATATTTTTTTTGGTTTTAGAGTTTGTTAGTTGTTGCTTAGATCTCTGTTGAAACTGTTGTCTCCCTGTTCTGAAAGACTGCTTTCCAATCTATCTGCAAATACAGAGAGCTGAGTATATATTTTTTGGTTTTAGGGTTTGTACTGTTAGTTGTTGATTAGATCTCTGTTGAAACTGTTTTCCCCACCCCCACCCCCATATTTTCTGCTGTGTCTTCAGTTGGTATAACTGATGTTTACAGTTTATATGTTATCTAACTCAAGGATCACTTGCATAAAATTAGACATGTTAGTAACAGCCTGCATTTCATTGCTGGAACCTATGTTCTGAAAGACTGCTTTCCAATCTATCTGCAAATATACAGAGCTGAGTATATTTTTTTCGTTTTTGGTAATTGTTGCTTAGATCTCTGTTGAAACTGCTTTCCCCACCCCCACCCCCCATGTTTTCTGCTGTGTCTTCAGTTGGTATAACTGTTTTTTACAGTTTGTGTGTTATCTAACTCAAGGATCACTTGTATAAAATTAGACCTGTTAGTAACAGCCTACATTTAATTTCTGGAACCTGTGTTCTGAGAGACTGCTTTCCAATCTATCTGCAAATATACAGAGCTGAGTATATTTTTTTGGTAGAGTTTGTTAATTGTTCCTTAGATTTCTGTTGAAACTGTTGTCTCCCTGTTCTGAGAGACTGCTTTCCAATCTATCTGCAAATTTACAGAGCTGAGTATATTTTTTTGGTTTTAGAGTTTGTTAATTGTTGCTTAGATCTCTGTTGAAACTGTTGTCTCCCTGTTCTGAGAGACTGCTTTCCAATCTATCTGCAAATATACAGAGCTGAGTATATTTTTTTGGTTTTAGGGTTTGTACTGTTAGTTGTTGCTTAGATCTCTGTTGAAACTGTTCTCCCCATCCCCCATGTTTTCTGCTGTGTCTTCAGTTGGTATAACTGCTTTTTACAGTTTGTGTGTTGTCTAACTCAAGAATCACTTGTATAAAATTAGACCTGTTAGTAACAGCCTGCATTTAATTTCTGGAACCTGTGTTCTGAGAGACTGATTTCCAATCTACCTGCAAATATATAGAGCTGAGTATATATATATTTTTTTGGTAAAGTTTGTTAATTGTTGCTTAGATTTCTGTTGAAACTGTTGTCCTGGAAACTGCTTTCCAATCTATCTGCAAATATACAGAGCTGTGTATATTTTTTTGGTTTTAGAGTTTGTACTGTTAGTTGTTGCTTAGATCTCTGTTAAAACTGTCTCCTCTCCCATTTTCTGCTGTGTCTTCAGTTGGTATAACTGTTTTTTACAGCTTGTTTGTTATCTAACTCAAGGATCACTTGCATAAAATTAGACCTGTTAGTAACAGCCTGCATTTAACTGCTGGAATCTATGTTCTGAAAGACTGCATTCCAATCTATCTGCAAATATACAGAGCTGAGTATATATTTTTGGTTTTAGAGTTTGTACTGTTAGTTGTTGCTTAGATCTCTGTTGAAACTGTTTTGTCCCACTCACCCTCCCTATTTTTGGCTTGTAGTTTAAATTTGGTGGCTTTTGCAGTTGCCCACCCCACTGTAGATTTTATCTGGGACACTCCCCCAGTCCCATCTCTTTACCACATTCTACCTAATAAACTCTTTTTGCACTTGCTTTAGTCCTTTTAAATTTAATTGCATTTTTTAAACTGTGTTTGGTCTAATATTGCTGTATACTCAAGTGTGCTAGCTTGCACTGCATGTGAATTGTTTTTACTACTGTTGTTGCTACTTTTCTATAAAAAAAAAAAAAAAAAAAAAAACGGTAAGCCTGTTTCCTACCTTTCCTGTAACAGGTGTTCCAGATACAGATTTGCTATATCCAGGACTGTATGTAAGCTTCTGAGCCCCCCAAGCCTTTCTGTGTTGGAGGGAAGCCTTCTAGCTTATCAGTGGGAGTGGTAAGCAGTAGGTAACCTGTCTACCACATAGGGAGTGGCTCTGGCCCAGAAATTGTAGTTATTGGCCATTTGGGCAATCTCTTCCATCTCTCCCAACTTTCTGATTTGAAAGCCTGCATTTGCACTTGTTTCTGTCCTGTAACTCGTCTAGTGCAAATACAGATTCTTAGTTTTAGCACTTAAATTTGCGTATTCATGCTCAGCACTTGCTCAAAACTTGTAAGCACTAAATAAGCTACTAATTACTATAGCACTCAACCTTCCTCATTACCTAGAGGAAAACAGTTTTGGTACTTACTTTCCTCACTTGCTTAGAGAAAAACAACTCCTGTACTCACTTTCCTCACTTATCTAGAGGAAAATAGTTTTTTAATCAGGCATGTCCAAGGGTCAGCTCCCAGTGTACTCTCCTGCCTATCTGATGAATTTGGGCATCTTAAGGCAATGTAGAAATTGCCTCATGTACACAGACAACCCTCTCCTCCTACCACCCAACACTAGAACCTGTGAGAGTTGCACTTATCTAGCCAAACTGGAGGTAAAGCTCTCTCCAACCAAGACTGAACTTGACAGTCATGAGGAGAAGGTAAACATTTGCACCACACCACACTCATCACATAGTCTCACTAAATCTACACCACCAAAATCCACACATAGTAACACAAAAACATTTGTGAAGGCTCTCAGTAATAATCTGTCTAAGCAACAGAGACCTCCAAAGCAGAAACGCAAGCAACTTTCATCCCCCAACACAACCCAAATAACACATAGCCCACAGACTCAGTGTGCCACTCAACCACAGCCAATAAGGCAAAACAACATACCCAACATACTAGTCATAGGTGACTCTATAGTCAGGCACACTGATGTCCCACTCACCAGGTTTAACAAGGAGAAGATTACTGTCAGCTGTGTGTCTGGTACCAGGATCCGCCACATAACCCATGCACTCAGGTCCCTCCACAACAAGTACAAATATGACTCTGTCATTGTCCTTGTTGGTGTGAATGACCTGAGATGTACCTCCCTGGACTACATGAAAAGAGACATGGAGAAGCTCTCTAATCACACAGCCCAGGCAGGTATGACCCTAGCCCTGAGTAGCATTATGCCATTTCCCAGAATGGTACTGCAGTACAAGGACAAAATGATTGACTTCAACAATTGGCTAAGCTTCTGGTGTCATTCTAAGGGGATCCAGTATCTGTCTGCTTGGGATGACATGGTCGACAGACCATGATGCTTTGCCACAGATGGCCTGCACCTGTCGCCCCTGGGATTCCAGGTACTGGCTAAGGCTCTTGCTGCCCCTATAGTGCCTTTTTTAGGCAAGGTTCAAATAACAAATTCACCACTGTAACAGGAGCAGGCAAGCAAAAACTGAGGGTAATGCTACTCAATGCTAGAAGTCTAAATCTCAAAATGCACTAATTCGAGGCACTCCTTAAAATGGAGAACATCGATATCTGTGCAGTGACTGAGACCTGGTTCAAGGTTCCAGAAAGCACCCCTGCACTACCAGATTATAACTCATACCACACTTTTAGGCCATGTAACCTGGACCAAAACACGAAAGGCAGAGGTGTGTCCATATTCATTAAGGATATCCACACCTCCAGGCTAGTTGCTCAGTGTAATGCATCCAAGGTTATCCAAGTGCAACTAACTCTGGTCAAAACTGCAATCCAAATTGTAGCTTGCTACAGATCCGCCACCATACCCCAGGATTCCCACTCCTCTTTTCTTGATGTACTGGAAAATATTAGGTTTCAACCAAACACCCTAATAATGGGCGACTTCAACTATTCCACCCTTAACTGGGAAAACTACTCGTGTACCAACTCCTTAGCTCAACGCTTTCTGGAAATCATAAACTCCAATGCCCTGGATCAACTTATCCACACCCCCCACCAGGGGCAACAATATCCTAGACCTAGTCATTACCACCATGAGTGACTGGTGTTCCACACCTGAAGTCAACTCCTCGTTAGTCCGATCCGACCATAAGCTAATCACCCTTGATATCCACATCCCGCCCCAACCCCCTATTAAGGATACCACGGTAAAAATTTCTCCAAAGTCAACTTCATGCTTCTTAAGACAGAAGTGGTGAACTTCATGACACCCATGCAGATGAACAATACAGTTACAACTGCTAAATCCTACACAAATGCACTCTATAAGCACTTACACGAGTGTATGGATCGTGCTATCCCAAACAGAACCAAGACGCTATCCTCCAAAAAAAGGAAGCCAATCTGGTCGTCCCCTGCCATAAACAAACTGTACAACAGAAGGAAGAAACTGTTGCAAAAGAGAGTAAAATCCCATGAGTGAAGGAGCTCCCTGGTCAGCCTCAGTAAGAAGCTGAGATCCCTTATAAGATCCTCCAAAGCTAGCTATGAAAACAAAATTGCCACTAATTCTAAGGACAGCCACAAAGCATTCTATAGCTATGTCAAGAATCTCAATGGCAACACCCAGATCTGCTCTGAGTTACAGCACAATGGCACAAAAATTACAGAACCAACTGATATTGCCAACATCCTGTCAGATGGGTTCAGTGTTAACTTTACCCCCCCCCACACCCCCTAAAGGGCCCATATCTATACAGGAAGAATTCAGAGTCCCTGTAATCACAACTATGCAGGTAAAAGCTGCACTCTCTAAAGCCAAAATCACAGCATCCATGGGACCAAACAACATCCCACGCTGCGTTTTACACCAACTGTCTCCCCACGTAAGCACCATGTTCAGTAATAGCCTCGTATCAGACTTTGTGCCCACTGAATGGTGCACAGCAACAGTTATCTCACCCCACAAAGGGGAAGCCACCACTGATCCCGGGAACTATCGAACTATTAGCCTGACGAGCCTGGTCTGCAAGGCCATGGAATGTATCATCATGGAACTCATAAACAAAGACATTGGTAACCTCCAAACTCTGGATCCCACCCAGTTTGGGATTGTGAAAGGCAGATCATGCCTCCTGAACCTGATTGACTTCTTTGAGGCAGTCACCAAAGCCGTAGATGAGGGTAAGGAGGTTCACACAGCCTATCTTGACCTCACCAAGGCTTTCAACACCATCCCCCATTCTGGAATTATAGCTAAACTCACTAAACTAGGTATAAATCCATACATCACAAGATGGGTTGCCAACTGGCTCACTGACAGAACCCACACTGTAAAAGTTGCAGACTCCATATCTGACCTCAAAGCAGTGACAAGTGGAGTACGTCCTGGGACCTCTCCTGTTTGGTATCTACTTCTCTGAAGTACAGACTAACACAGAAGGCCTCTGGCTAATGAAGCTTGCAGATGACTGCAAACTAAGAGCCATAGTCAAGTCCCCAAATGATGTGGACATCCTACAGAAGGGTCTCGCTGAGACAGATGCCTGGTGTCAGAGCCATGGCCTCAAGCTCAATGACAACAATTGCAGTGTCACCTCCTTTGGTAAAAACTCTGTACCCATGAACTACCACATAGGCAGCAATCTACTTAACACCAAATGTGTGATAAGAGACCTTGGGACCCAGGTAGACAGTAGTCTCTCCTTTGATAGTCACATCTCCACAGTAGTCAGGAAGTCCTTCTATGTGGCACATCTCATCATAAAAGGGTTCTCATCCAGGAAAAAAGAAGTCATTGTTCCCCTCTACTTAACACTCATTAGACCCATTACAGAGTACAACACCCCTTTTGGAATGTACCTCACAAGACATCTGCAGCAGCTGGAAAGGCCACTGAAGTACCTCACAAAGAGGATTACTGGCCTCAAACAAATGCCCTACACTGACCGCCTCAAAAAACTCCAGCTTTACTCTGTAGCATATCGCCTACTCCAAGGTGATCTCTGCCTAACATATAAAGCTATGTCAAACCCAGAGCTGTTGGACATGCTACACCTAAAGAAACCCCAATCCCTCCAAGCTAAACACCCTAGGGACCTAAACCTTGTCACCACAATAAACAGGACATACTGGAGAGATACTTCCCATACTCTGGAACAGGCTACCCATCTATGTCCAGCGAAGTTCTTCATTAGCACTCTTCAAGAAAAAATCTTGATGAGTGGATGGGAAATAGGAAATACACCTCAAGGATCACTTCTGTGTCTCTGCTCAACAGTGGCACAGGAAAATACATTTCTTGGGTGGCGTAAGCCAGGGAACCTTGTTGGCTAGGCTTATGTAGGCCCTTGGGCTGACAGCCTTGTACCTACCTATGAACCTATAAGTAAAGCATTTTACAATTGTGTGTGATTTCAAGCTCAGAGACAGGATGTCTGCAGCTGGAAATTCTTTCTATTGTCCTAAGACAGAAAGACAGAGATAATTACAAGGTTTCACATGTAAAGTATCTTTGATTGCTGCGGATTCCTGGCAGCTGCAAGATAAAAGAAATCTTAAATTTTAAGTTCTGTGAGCCTGGGAACTTAAGTAGAGGTGACAAGAATGATGTAATCTGAAATGACTCCGCAGAAATGTGTATTATCAATTTAAGACTATCTCAGAGAGAAAGAGATTGCATTTTGTATTTTGCTCTGAAGCTGACAACAACTCACCAGCACCTACTTTGTTCTGTAAGTAAGACCCAGATCTTAGCATTTCTCTTAGAGCTAGATAGGAATATAGCCAGATTAGTGTAGCTATTTTCTGTATTGATGTCAGACTGTACAACAATGTTGTTTTAAAGTATTTCCTGTGAATCTGAACTCTCTAATATCATTGTGTTGAGTTAATAAGTATTGACTTGTGTTTTTTTATTATTTACTATTAAATATTTTTAAACCTTTTAACTGTGGCTGTTTTATGCAGATATAATTTAAGCTCATTGAGTACTTGCATGTATTTGGTGATACTGTATAAGCCACTCCAATACCCTTGCTGTCTGTCACACTTATATTTGGATAATAATAACATTACACAGTAGAACTGGACACCCTTTGGTAAGGGCCTTTTATTGTAGTTGATAAGGGTAGTTGGTGGCAGTGATTACTACCTTATAGACTGGGCAAAATGGGGCATAGCTAGTAAACCTGTGCCAGCCTTCCCCAGGAGTGTCTGTGTGTTTGTATATAAATCAAATCTCAAAGTGTGTGTGTTTCAGCTACTTGGGCAGGGACATGAAGCACTGGTTGGACAGAGAGGGTATTGGAGGTTTTGGCTTGACTACTTGGCTAAGATTTGAACCTTATAGCTGTGCCAGTGAGGAGTCTTATTGGGGATCTGGAGAGAAAGGGAGAAACCAGCCTCAGATTGACTGTGATCGTGGTGTGCTCTTAAGGGAAATTGTACTTTACTATGTGTGTACTTGTTATCATCACAATGTGGACTGCCCTCACTAGTGCTAGTGGTGAGGATTGATGCTCCTTGGTTACTGGGCCAGTGCATGGGCATCACAAGGTCCATGGGATAATTCAGGCAGACAAAAGTACATAAATGTGAAAAAAATATTGGCCATGAGTCAAGCTTTAAAAGCCTTCCATCATCTCTGGCAACCAAAACCTCTTCAGGTGATTATAGACAATACCACAGTGATGTGGTACTTAAACAGGTGGGTACTAAGTCATACCAGCTACACCACTTGGCAGTGATGGCTTAGGATTTACCTCTTCATCACTCCCTAACTCTTCAGGCCTCTTACATACAGTCAGAGCAAAACATAGTAGCAAGCTAACTGAACACATCATGGATAGACTCTTACAAGTGGAAACTCAATCCAGAGGTATTCCAGAGAGAGCACCTCAAATGGATATGTTCATGTCCTTTCAACACGGACAACTAGACAAATTCTGTTCCAGAAATCCTTGCAGACAAGCTGGGAGAAAAGTTGCTCTTTCATTCCCCTCATCTGGGATGTTCCTATATGTTTCCCATCCCTTTACATTAATTTACAAGGCACTTCTGAAGATTCAGAAAGATTTATCAAAAATTCATTGTGGTGACTCCTTTTTGACCCAGACGCAATTGGTTCTCCCTACTTATGGAACTGGCCAAGGGGAATTACCACCAACTTCCTTACAGACTGGCTCTTGTCACATAGAATAAGTTGGGTTTGATACACCCTGGCATCAAGTAACTGCAAACAACTGCCTGGATGATTCAGCCTGCATACATTTTAGGTACCTTTTTCACAAGGATGTGCAGCGGGTACTAAATGAGTTTAGAAAGCCAGATGTTGGCAAATAGAAAATAATTTTTAGTTGCTGCCTAGACAATAACCATAGTCCATCAGGGAGTTTGCATCCCTTATGCTTAAATATTTGTGTGAGTTACAATAATTTGCTCTTTCAGTGAGTTTGCATCCCTTATTCTTAAATATTTGTGTGAGTTACAATAATTTGCTCTTTCAGTGAGTTTGCATCCCTTGTGCTTAAATATTTGTGTGAGTTACAATAATTTGCTCTTTCATATGCTTCTATCAAAGTGCACCTGTTGGCTATTTCAGGTTTTCTGCCCATGGATCCCCTTTTTTCTTCTCTATTTGTGGTCAAATAGTTTATTAATGGGATGTAAAATATGAGATCCCCTCAAAAACAAATTCCTCCATCCTGGGATCTCAGTTTTGTATTGAATAAATTTACATTACTTTTTTTACTTGCCTCTTTGGCTGACTTGAGGCTCATTACTTGGAAAACTGGTTTATCTATTGATATGACATCTACAACATGAATGCCTGAGTTACAAGCTTTTATGATGGGGGATCCTGGTCTGGTTTTCTATATAGATAGGGTCACTCTGCGAACTAACCACATTCATGCATAAGCCTGTCTCTGAATTCACTTTGAAGCAAGCCATCAATTTCCCAGTTTTTTATCCAGAGTCAGAAAACAAGGGAGAACAGAATCTTCATACCCTGGATGCCCACAGGCAGCTCAAGTATTACCTTGACAGAACCAAGTCCTTCAAGAAATGTGAGAAGCTATTTATTTCCTATACAGGGACTAAGAAAGGTCAACTTGTGTCTAAAGAGACTATCTCTAGAGTGTTGCCCCCTGCTATTGTGTTTTGTTACTTCTACCATGGAAAACTATTTCAGGCAGGGTTAGCTCCCATTCTACCAGGGCCTTAGCTTCTTTGATGGTGTTTTTCAAAGGGTGAACTGCAGCAGCTTTCTAGAGGCAGCTGCTTGGTCATCCATCCGTACATTTACAAAACACTACAAACTTTATTTCGCTTCCAGATCCAGAGCTGGCTTTGGAAGGGCCATCTTCCAGGGGCTTCAGGAAAGAGCTGGCTTTGGAAGGGCCAACCCCCAGGGGATCCAGGATTCTTATCCTTCTTCCTGTCAGATTAGATAAACTTTGGTAATCTACCCATAGGTTAGTGCAGCAGTGAGAATGATGAACATTGTACAGTTGTGTAAGTTGCGCTTACAACAACAGTAGATATTGGAATTCTTCACTGCTGTAGAAACCATGCCCACCACCCCATTACCATTGCTGTACATAGCTGCTGTTAGTTATAACTTTTATTGATGACGTTTAGATATTTGAACTCTTCACTGCTATAGAAGCCATGCCCACCACCCCCATTACCATTGCTGTACATAGCTGCTGTTAGTTATAACTTTTATTGATGACATTTAGATATTCAAATTCTTCACTGCTGTAGAAGCCATGCCCACCGCCCCATTACCATTGCTGTACATAGCTGCTGTTAGTTATAACTTTTATTGATGACGTTTAGATATTTGAACTCTTCACTGCTATAGAAGCCATGCCCACCGCCCCCATTACCATTGCTGTACATAAGCTGCTGTTAGTTATAACTTCTATTGATGACATTTTTCTTGTTGTTAGTCTTTCACTGGCTTACAGTTGTGGTTGTTTAAGTATTAGATCCCCTTTTTGTCTCTTTTGGATCAAGAAAGTCCTGAAGAGTTTTAGTCACTCTGCCTGTTTTTAAACTTCCCCAAAAGGGTTTTGCCTCTAGGCATCAAGAGTGACTATGTGAGAGTGGGTTAGATCTTTGGGAAGCTGTCTGGATGTTGTATCCTTGGCAGAATATAACCCATAGGGTTGGGAGAGTACAGCTTGCATGACTGTAGTTTTTCATGCAGGTTTCATTTACCAAAACATATGATTTAGAAAATATAGCAAGCACTCTCAAATATTATTAGATTTTTATTGATAAAAATACATTAGAACCAAGTGCTCTTATGTCTGATATTATAATACAATATAACAATATACTATACTATAATATACTATAATATAATATAATATAATATAATATAATATAATATAATATAATATAATACAGTTGCGAGTTCTTAGTTACATACTAGGATCTCAGCCTGCAGACCATAACCAGATCCAGCACTAGGTGACCTAGGCAGTTATCTAGGGCCTGCTGGTTTGGTAGGAGTTACAATGCCACAAATATGACATTTCTTCTTTAAGGACCCACTCACATTGTAGCAGAGCATGGGATTTTTATTACAAGTGGTCCACTTGAAAGAGTGCTATGGAAAATAACAAGCAAACATGGAGATCAGAGAAGGTTAGACATGTGTGTGTGTGTGTGTGTGTGTGTGTGTGTGTGTGTGTGTGTGTGCGTGTGTGTGTGTGTGTGTGTGTGTGTGTGTGTGTGTGTGTATTTGTAATTGTAAAATGTCCCAGTAAGGGATGGCAGGTTGTTTAACTTATTCAAGCTCAAATCCTGCACCTTGATTACAGGAGATTAGAGCCTGAATCCCCTGCACTAACTACCAAACTGCCATCAGAGACTGTTGAGTTTCAATCCATTTTCAAAGAATTTTGAGTTTCAGTGCAATTTCAAATAATGTTGTGTTTCTGTGCATTTTCAAGGAATGTTGCATTTCAGGGGAAGAGAAAATCACTATTGCTCATGCTGTGTCTGTTTTCAATGTGTAACTTTGTTTTGTTTAGCAAATGGCCATCAGCACTGTTTGTGCTGTAAAATATGAAAGCTGTCTTAGTAGCACAACAGGTCACATACCCGCCTTTTGTACAAAAGGCTGTGGGTTCTACTCCCACACCATATAGATGGAATACTGATATTGCAGTGCCTTTTAAGGAGGAAGGGGCGCTTCACTCTTGAGAGTGTTCTGCTTTGGATGTGATGCCTACTAACTATGAACATGTTTCTGGTTTGCCAGCCATTTCCTATTGCAATATTACCAGGTTATGATTTTTTTTAATGTAACATGAACAATTTATTTTTCAAGGGCAGCAGGCACTGAATTTGTACATGAAACAATAAAATGTAAAGTTGTTTGGCAGCAGCAACCTCTTCATTAGTTGTAAATCACTTTACTGTAGAATTACTCAGATGACTATTACTTCTGTAGAGATTATGTATATTGACTGATATTGGTGGATTGCAATGACAGAAGTCTGAGTGGCCTTTTGTGGTTGAAATGTTCTGTAATGAGCAGTTCTGTCATTATTGGTTCATATATTTTGTCTCATTGCTTATTGGAAAAATGCTCACAACTATAAATTTAAAACACACTCTAACAAGTGGTGCTGTATTATACAAGGGATATAATTTAATGCATTCAGGAAGGTGCATCAAAGAACACATGCATGTCTGCATGGTCTTAAAATGTGTGCAGGGGTTGTATGGTTTGAAAACAGCTCACAGGTAAACTTTATCCATCACTGACCAGATGCATTTTCTTTGAGTGTGGATTTCAATACTGTTTAAATGAATGCGAGTTGCAAGACTGTATTGTTTTGTTTAGCAAATGACTATCAGTGTTTGTGCTATAAAGTTTGAAAAAAAGCAGTTTTAAATATCTCTAATCATTGTAGAAGTAAAGAAGACAATAGTATGTACACTGACAGGTTTGTATAGTGTTTATGGTAACTGGGAGAAATAGCCAAGTAATTAGACATTGGAATCGCTGCAGGTGTCCTAATCCATTACCTGCCTGTGGCCCCATTTGACCATGAGTCAGCTGTGCTGCAGAATATTCGAAGTCTAGCCAATAACTACAGTTCAGAATCAAACTGGATACCTTGTATTTGTGAGATAAAAATGTTAACTATTATGCTAACCATGTCCTCCCCCCAAATTATTACACGCCTAGCTAATAACTAGAAGGTGACTAAAAGTGGGAATCAAACCTTGTACCTCATGTCTGGGCAGTAAACACTTTAACCATTATGCTGTCTTCCATCCCCTCATGCCATCTCCTAACCCCTTTCTCATAAAACATGGATTTTGATTGTTCTCCTCCAACAGCTATCCCCTCAATACTAAACAGTATAACTGAGTTTACTACATTCAGTCTATGAAATAGTATTTAAATGCCACTGATGCATCTTTCTAGAATATACTACATGCATTTATTTGTTTTATTCACTGACATTTTTTAATTGAAATGTCCAACTGGGTGGTCGTGTCCATTTTCAGTGAAAGCTCAGGGAGAAAAGCTCCAGTAAAGATCACAGTGAAATGTTGCAGTGCAAATAAATTCTCAAATAAGAATACAGATTAACAATGAACTAATATGTAATGTATTAAAAAGTATACAGTGATTTGCTGATTTACATAAAAGAAAACAATATCAGTTCTATACATTTTGTAATACTATTATTCTGGAGAAAAGAGAAGATAAAAAAGCAGCTTCAGTGTAGAGATGAGGGGAGTAAGAGATGAAACAGATAGTATTATTTGTTGTAATACCACGTCCGAAAAACCAATGACTTCAATTCCAGATAAATATACTTTTAATTCCACAGCAAATAAATAGTGGAAAAACACAATGAAAAAAGCAGCAATAGATTTGAATAATCCAAGAAAAGCATTGTTCTCCTAGCGCCTCGGCCAAAACAGCTTTTACAGAGTAAACTGTCTACACACAGCAAACCAATTTATAACTTTCTTCAAACACATTCAACCAATTAATTAATTAAAATCTTAAAGCAACATTGACATTGTTTAAAATAACATAACAAAAATTAAATAAAACTTTGCCAATGGCATTCCTTATTAAGCCCAAAGGGCTGCAAAGTATTATACTTCATTATAAAAATAGACTCTTTTTTTCTTAGTAAATATTTCAAAAATTCATCACTAGAAAAATATACAAATACATGTTCCAAAATAGTAACTGCTAAACTATCAATTACCCCATTATGTACTGAATTAAAATGTTCTGCCACAGGGCTAACTAATTTTTTATTTTTTATATCCCTAACATGCTCTTTAATTCTTTCACTTAAACTTCTCTTACTTTCACCTATATAAAAATAATTACAAGAACATTTTATTGCATAAATAATGCCCTTTGTAGTGCAAGTAAAAACATCTTGTGTTTGAAATTTCTTTCCATTAATTAAATGGAACGTGGGCACTATATATGGACATATAGAGCATTTGCCACAAGCACTAGTACCTAAACTTCTTATACTATTAATTATGAATTTTGTAGGTCTCTTAAATTTACTATGAACTAAAAAGTCCTAAATATTACGTCCCCTCTGAAAGGAGAACCTGAGTGTCATTGCTGATAAACTATTCACTTGCTTCGTAATTATTTTCCAATATTCTTTTAATAATTTATTAAACTTCTCTGAAAAAAATGTTTACCTAGTAACAAAAAACATACTGTCATTCTCCATCATTTGAGTTTTACTGATAACTTTTCTTATATTATTACCCTCTCTATAAATATTATAATATTTATAAATTTTCAAATAATTTTCCACTATATTATATTTATCATAACCTCTGTTAAAAAACATATTCATAGTTCTCATCACTTCTTTTGCAGCTTCATTTTCATCATTACATAACCTTTTGATTTTTAATAATTCTCCATATGGAATAGCATTCAAGGTACTAGGAGGATGACAACTAGTACCCTGTAACATTAAATTTTGTTGATTAAATTTTCTATAAATACTAGTCTTAACTTTTTCACCACTAAGCCCTTCTAAGGTCATATCAAGAAAAACAACTTTAACACCAACCTGAGCCTGATCATATCTAATTCCAAACTGATTACTATTCAAAAAACTCAAAAATTGATCAACTTTTCTTTACCTTTATAAGAAATAAAAATAAGATCGTCTATAAATCTAAAATAATGTTTAACATATCTTTGAAAAAATGAATCTCTCTATATATGGGTATTTTCCATATAACCCATAAACAAATTGGCATACATGGGGGCAAAAGCTGCCCCCATTGCCATACCCTGTTGTTGTTGATAGAGACTTCCATCAAATTCAAAAATATTATTGTTTAAACAAAAATGAACTAACTCAATAATATAATGTGTTCTTGGGCTGTCCCCTAGAAAGAATTGTATTGCTTCCAATCCATATATATGTTTAATATTAGTATATAAACTAGTTACATCAACAACTATAAAATACATATCTTCCAACCATCTAATGTTTTTTATTTTATCCAAAAAAAATCAAATGAATCTTTAATATATGAAGGAAGCTTAATCACTTCCTTAAGCAATATTTCATGTAAAAGACATCCCAAATTGTGTGTAAAATATCCTATGGCAGACACAATAGGGCGTCCTGGAGGATGTTGTAAATTCTTATGAATTTTTGGTAAGCAAAAGAATTTTGCAATGATATTTTCCTTATTAATAAATTTCTTATATGCTTCAGCAGCTAAAAAGTAATGTAACCTAACCCCTTTATCAATTAACTTACGATACTCTTGTTGAGCTTTATGCAAAAAAATCATGATTAACTTTCATGTACACTTCCGTGTTATTCAAATGTAACATACACATCTCATGATACATAGAAGAATTCATGACAACTAACTTACCCCCTTTATCTGAGGGTTTAAAAACAATGTTGTCATTCTTCCCAAGCTGTTTTAATTTAAACCATTCATTTTTAGTTAAATTATAATACTTTTCCATGCCAAAAAAATCATGCAATTCTTTTTCAATCATTAAATTGATAGCATTATAACATTTTTGAATATTCACATTTTTAAATGGTGGCATAAATGTACTTTTGGTAGAAATCTTACTAATATCAAATAAAGTATATGCATTACTCTCTATATCTGATTCACATGAATAAAAACTTTCATCACTGACAGAATCATACATTTTGCCTGAAGACCTTATACACAATTCATTATTATAAAAATATTCTTTCAAATGCATTTTACGAATCAGTTTAAAAAGTTCAGCCTTAATTTCATGCATTCTAGGAAAGACAGTAGGAATATATTTAAGCCCTTTTTGTAAAACACCCATTTCATCACTATCAAATTCATAATTAGACAAATTAATTACATAGGAATTAGATAAATCATGTTCTGTCCATAAAGTCTATACTTGATGTAATACCTGATCAATTAGTCCATCTGCTTTGTTTATACGGGCCATGGCCCTGGTCCTTGAAATTGCCATGTCCCTGCCATCTTCTCTTTCTAGTGTTGTTTTCCACATTACCTTGTTCACGAAAGTTGTAACAAAAAAATTCTGTGTTACCAGGCCTTGGCAAAGCTGGATAATAACTATTGACACCTTCTTCTTCCATGGAAGAAGCTCCACTTTCAGCTGAATAAAAACTATGGTTATTATGATAGCCTTGATTCCCTTGCTTCTGAAAGCTTACTCTCTGCTGTTTATTTGGTAAATTAGATGACAAAATAAAAGCTTTCTTTTTTTCATAATCATGCAAGTCTCTCTGCAATTTATTTTTCTTCCTCTGTATTAAATCTTTTTCAAAGGAAGAAAGACGGTCATTGATGTTCACCAAAAAAGTTTCTAGTGTCGAATCGGAAGAAACCTTAGCCACTTCCTCACACACCTTTTTAGTCTCCTCTAATATTTTATTTCTTTTATAATTATCTCTGTCTATAAGAATGGCAACCCATTCCATGCTACATCGATGGGCCGCAGCAATCCATCTGTCATGGAATTTTTGTTCCTCAGATAATTCAAATGGAGCCGAAGGATTTTTAACAGTTCTAAGCCCCCTAGGTGTTATTTGTAGTTCTTGGTACCTTTGTAGATTGTTCAAATTATAAAAAGTAGCAGTCTCTTTAAACAGCAACTTTTCTAATTGATTACACAGTTCCTGTACTGCAGGATAAGTAGACAATTATGTACGCTTACCTACAGCTGCAAAGGCGTAACCTTGATTCTTCCCATTTTTTGAAAACATTAACTTGCCTATTAGAAAGCTGTTCATTTGAACCAGCATTATGTAGACGACCCATTTATTCTCCGTTACCAATCACAGTTCTTGACCCAGAAGGAATAATAACATTTTCATTATTCTGTGAAAGTTCTAAACCCGCTTCACGAAAAATGTGGGGTAAAGTTGGAAAAGAGTCACTGGCCATGTCAAGCAAAAACCACCAAAATGAAAGAATTGTAATACCATGTCCGAAAAACCAATGACTTCATTTCCAGATAAATATACTTTTAATTCCACAGCAAATAAATAGTGGAAAAACACAATGAAAATAGCAGCAATAGATTTGAATAATCCAAGAAAAGCATTGTTCTCCTAGCGCCTCGGCCAAAACAGCCTTTACAGAGTAAACTGTCTACACACAGCAAACCAATTTATAACTTTCTTCAAACACATTCAATCAATTAATTAATTAAAATCTTAAAGCAACATTGACATTGCTTAAAATAACATAACAAAAATTAAATAAAACTTTGCCAATGGCATTCCTTATTAAGCCCAAAGGGCTGCAAAGTATTATACTTCATTATAAAAATAGACTCTTTTTTTAAGGAATAATAATGGGTCATCTACATAATGCTGGTTTGAATGAACAGCTTTCTAATAGGCAAGTTAATGTTTTCAAAAAATGGCAAGAATCAAGGTTACGTGTTGCCGCTAATCCCTTTGCAGCTGTAGGTAAGCGTACAGAATTGTCTACTTATCCTGCAGTACAGGAACTGTGCAATCAATTAGAAAAGTTGCTGTTTAAAGAGACTGCTACTTTTTATAATTTGAACAGTCTACAAAGGTACCAAGAACTACAAATAATGCCTAGAGGGCTTAGAACTGTTAAAAATCCTTCTGCTCCGTTTGAATTATCTGAGGAGCAAGAACAAAAATTCCATGACAGATGGATTGCTGCGGCCCATCGATGTAGCATGGAATGGGTTGCCATTCTTGTAGACAGAGATAATTATAAAAGAAATAAAATATTAGAGGAGACTAAAAAGGTGTGTGAGGAAGTGGCTAAGGTTTCTTCCAATTCGACACTAGAAACTTTTTTGGTGAACATCAATGACCGTCTTTCTTCCTTTGAAAAAGATTTAATACAGAGGAAGAAAAATAAATTACAGAGAGACTTGCGTGATTATGAAAAAAAGAAAGCTTTTATTTTGTCATCTAATTTACCAAATAAACAGCGGAGAGTAAGCTTTCAGAAACAAGGGAATCAAGACTATCATAATAACCATAGTTTTTATTCAGCTGAAAGTGGAGCTTCTTCTATGGAAGAAGAAGGTGTCGATAGTGATTATCCAGCTTTGCCAAGGCCTGGTAACACGGAATTTTTTTGTTACAACTTTCGTGAATAAGGTAATATGGAAAACAACACTAGAAAGAGAGGATGGCAGGGACATGGCAATTTCCAGGACCAGGGCCATGGCCCATATAAACGAAGCAGATGGACTAATTGATCAGGTATTACATCAAGTACAGACTTTATGGACAGAACATGATTTATCTAATTCCTATGTAATTAATTTGTCTAATTATGAATTTGATAGTGATGAAATGGGTGTTTTACAAAAATGGCTTAAATATATTCCTACTGTCTTTCCTAGAATGCATGAAATTAAGGCTGAACTTTTTAAACTGATTCGTAAAATGCATTTGAAAGAATATTTTTATAATAATGAATTGTGTATAAGGTCTTCAGATGAAATGTATGATTCTGTCAGTGATGAAAGTTTTTATTCATGTGAATCAGATATAGAGAGTAATGCATATACTTTATTTGATATTAGTAAGATTTCTACCAAAAGTACATTTATACCACCATTTAAAAATGTGAATATTCAAAAATGTTATAATGCTATCAATTTAATGATTGAAAAAGAATTGCATGAATTTTTTGGCATGGAAAAGTATTATAATTTAACTAAAAATGAATGGTTTAAATTAAAAGAGCTTGGGAAGAATGACAACATTGTTTTTAAACCCTCAGATAAAGGGGGTAAGTAAGTTGTCATGAATTCTTCTATGTATCATGAGATGTGCATGTTACATTTGAATAACACGGAAGTGTACATGAAAGTTAATCATGATTTTTTGCATATAGCTCAACAAGAGTATCGTAAGTTAATTGATAAAGGGGTTAGGTTACATTACTTTTTAGCTGCTGAAGCATATAAGAAATTTATTAATAAGGAAAATATCATTGCAAAATTCTTTTGCTTACCAAAAATTCATAAGAATTTACAACATCCTCCAGGACGCCCTATTGTGTCTGCCATAGGATATTTTACACACAATTTGGGATGTCTTTTACATGAAATATTGCTTAAGGAAGTGATTAAGCTTCCTTCATATATTAAAGATTCATTTGATTTTTTGGATAAAATAAAAAACATTAGATGGTTGGAAGATATGTATTTTATAGTTGTTGATGTAACTAGTTTATATACTAATATTAAACATATATATGGATTGGAAGCAATACAATTCTTTCTAGGGGACAGCCCAAGAACACATTATATTATTGAGTTAGTTCATTTTTGTTTAAACAATAATATTTTTGAATTTGATGGAAGTCTCTATCAACAACAACAGGGTACGGCAATTGGGGCAGATTTTGCCCCCATGTATGCCAATTTGTTTATGGGTTATATGGAAAATACCCATATATATAGAGAGAGAGATTCATTTTTTCAAAGATATGTTAAACATTATTTTAGATTTATAGACGATCTTATTTTTATTTGTTATAAAGGTAAAGAAAAAGTTGATAAATTTTTGAGTTTTTTGAATAGTAATCAGTTTGGAATTAGATATGATCAGGCTCAGGTTGGTGTTAAAGTTGTTTTTCTTGATATGACCTTAGAAGGGCTTAGTGATGAAAAAGTTAAGACTAGTATTTATAGAAAATTTAATCAACAAAATTTCATGTTACAGGGTACTAGTTGTCATCCTCCTAGTACCTTGAATGCTATTCCATATGGAGAATTATTAAGAATCAAAAGGTTATGTAATGATGAAATGAAGCTGCAAAAGAAGTGATGAGAACTATGAATATGTTTTTAACAGAGGTTATGATAAATATAATATAGTGGAAAATTATTTGAAAATTTATAAAAATTATAATATTTATATAGAGGGTAATAATATAAGAAAAGTTATCGGTAAAACTCAAATGCTGGAGAATGACAGTATGTTTTTTGTGACTAGGTATACAGTTTTTTCAGAGAAGTTTAATAAATTGTTAAAAGAATATTGGAAAATAATTACCAAGCAAGTGTCTAGTTTATTAGCAATGACACTCAGTTTCTCCTTTCAGAGGGGACATAATATTCAGGACTTTTTAGTTCATAGTAAATTTAAGAGACCTACAAAATTCATAATTAATAGTATAAGAAGTTTAGGTACTAGTGCTTGTGGCAAATGTTCTATATGTCCATATATAGTGCCAATGTTCCATTTAATTAATGGAAAGAAATTTCAAACACAAGATGTTTTTACTTGCACTACAAAGGGCATTATTTATGCAATAAAATGTTCTTGTAATTATTTTTATATAGGTGAAAGTAAGAGAAGTTTAAGTGAAATAATTAAAGAGCATGTTAGGGATATAAAAAATAAAAAAAAAGTTAGCCCTGTGGCAGAACATTTTATTTCAGTACATAATGGGGTAATTGATAGTTTAGCAGTTACTATTTTGGAACATGTATTTGTATATTTTTCTAGTGATGAATTTTTGAAATATTTACTAAGAAAAAAAGAGTCTATTTTTATAATGAAGTATAATACTTTGCAGCCCTTTGGGCTTAATAAGGAATGCCATTGGCAAAGTTTTATTTAATTTTTGTTATGTTATTTTAAATGATGTCAATGTTGCTTTAAGATTTTAATTAATTAATTGATTGAATGTGTTTGAAGAAAGTTATAAATTGGTTTGCTGTGTGTAGACAGTTTACTCTGTAAAGGCTGTTTTGGCCGAGGCGCTAGGAGAACAACGCTTTTCTTGGATTATTCAAATCTATTGCTGCTATTTTCATTGTTTTTCCACTATTTATTTGCTGTGGAATTAAAAGTATATTTATCTGGAATTGAAGTCATTGGTTTTTTGGACATGGTATTACAACTCCTTCATTTTGGTGGTTTTTGCTAGATAGTATTATTTATTTATTTATTTATTTATTGTGGAGAGGAAGTTGGTGCAGCATAGAGTGAGAATAAAGGGTGAAGGTGGGGGAAGAGAAAGAAGGAATATCAGATGCAGAAGAAGGTAAGATTTAGAAACAGGATCGAAAGAAATGAAAGGTAAGGTAAAAAAATTAAGAGCAGGGGCAAGATGCAGAAGGGGGTAGAAGTGGGTTCTACGTCATGGGAAGACAAAGTAGAAGAAATAATTTTGTGGTAGTAAGTGGAATAGAGAAGGAGACACATTACTGCAGTACAGGGGTACATTGGGCAGGAGAAGGGAGTTATAATAATGTGCCCCCTAATTAAAGGAAGTGAGAGAGTAAGGGAGAACAATAGAAGTATGGCATATCTCTCAACCGTACAGATTTTTGCAGAATGTTCAGATTTTTGCCTAATATTTTTGGTTCATTTTTCATAAAATTGTGGTTTTCTGACAAATTACTGGTAAATCCTTAAAGAGAAAAATTAGAAAATAAAGACAGACATTTCAGTTTCAGACTTCATACCCTTTAGAAAATTCATGCTAATGAAACACCTGTTATTCTATCAACTTTCTAAGTTTGTAAGAGCAATATTTAAAAATTGTCCCTATTTTTGGGTCTTTGTCTCACTTTTATTTATGGCTTTGTCCAGATTTCTTGCTCTAAGAGGTTGAGATGTATGAAGTAGGGGGATAGTAAGAAAAGGGACAATGGGAGCTATCCAGGTGTAGATGAAAAGCAGAGCCATGTAATAAAAAGAAAATCTTTCAGTGATGATTTGAAAGATGTGGGCTTCAAAGAGAAGTGATGGTGGGAGATTGGTAGTTACCAAAGTTGGTTTGGTCGAACTTTTGAGAAAATTCTTGGATATATATATATATATATATATATATATATATATATATATATATATTTTTTTTTATGCTATTTTGAATGTCAACATTACATTTAAGGTTGTTATCTGTTGTCATTCTTAGGAGTGTCAACATTACATTTAAGGTTGCTATCTGTTGTCATTCTTAGGAGTGTCAACATTACATTTAAGGTTGTTATCTGTTGTCATTCTTAGGAGTTTAGTTTGGAGGTGACCTTAATCTGAGCATTATTCAGAGAGAAGATTCTGAAGTTTTTTTTTCTTTTGTGAGATATTTTGGTAAAATACTACTAATTTAATATATTAGGTTGAGCATAATTTGAGCATTTTGGATTCATTTTTCAGTAGCTCAAAAGGCTTCTTGTGTAATTTGCTGAAGATGGGTGAGGTTGTCTGAGGAGAGTGCACTCATCTGCATATTGTATGAGTGAGCCATGATGGGAAGAAAAGTGAAGAATGTTTTTGAGAATAATAAAAAGGAGGGGGCCAAGAACAGAAACTTGTGGAATGCCAGAGATAACAGGAAGGCAGAAGAGATGGAGGAAAACTGTTTAACAGATTGGTATCTGTCAGACAAATAGCTATGTAACCATTGGATACTGGCTTCTGATAGACCAAGGGATGACACTTGTTGTAAAAGTTTATTATAGGAAACTCTCTTGAAGGCCTTTGATAGGTCAAAGAATATGGAAAATAGAAGTTTGCATAATCTATATTAACACCAAGGAGATAGATATAATTCTAACTCAGACTGGAAGCCAATCACACTCAAGCTTTATGTTATGGGATACTTGCAAATATTTCAATGACATAGTTAACTAATTTATCCAACAATTCTTACTGCTGAAACAGAAATATATAGGCAGTATCTAAATAACAAGAAAATCAATGTGAAAGACATTCCCTAAATTAGTTAGCAATATCTAACAACTACTTGACAAATCTGTGGTGAATAAACCCTTCACTAACTCCAGAAATGTAAAGCCAGAAGTGCTGCACCTGTTTCTACTAAAACTGACTCCCCTGAAAATTATGGAAAACATTATAACCTTGTCAATAAAGCAGTTTAGGAATCCTAGATTTGTGGTGCCTGAACAATATCTCCCGGTAATAAAGAGTATGATGAAGAGAGAGGTGACGAAGGCTAAGGATAAGGCGTATGAGTGTGTTGAGGAGATGGAAAGAGTACTTTGAGGGGTTGATGAATGAAGAGAATGAGAGGGAGAGAAGGTTGGATGATGTGGGGATACTGAATCAGGAAGTGCAATGGATTATCAAGGAGGAAGTAAGGACACCTATGAAGAGGATGAAGAATGGAAAGGCTGTTGGTCCTGATGACATACATGTAGAAGCATGGATGTGTATAGGAGAGATAGCAGTGGAGTTTTTAACCAGATTGTTTAATGAAATCTTGGAAAGTGAGAGGATGCCTGAGGAGTGGAGAAGAAGTGTTTTGGTACCACTTTTTAAAAATAAGGGTGATGCGCAGAGCTGTAGTAACTACAGAGGGATATAATTGATCAGTCAGAGCATGAAGTTATGGGAAAGAGTAGTGGAAGCTAGGTTAAGAAGGGAGGTGATGATTAGTGATCAGCAGTATGGTTTCATGCCAGGAAAGAGCACTACAGATGCAATGTTTGCTCTGAGAGTGTTGATGGAGAAGTATAGAGACGGTCAGAAGGATTTGCATTGTCTCTTTATGAACTTAGAGAAAGCATATGACAGGGTGCCTAGAGAGGAGTTGTGGTATTGCATGAGGAAGTCGAGAGTGGTAGAGAAGTATGTAAGAGTGGTACAGGATATGTACGAGGGTAGTGTGACAGTGGTGAGGTCTGTGGTAGGAGTGATGATGCATTTAAGGTGGAGGTGGGACTACATCAAGAATCAGCTCTGAGCCCTGTCTTATTTGCAATGGTAATGGACAGGTTGACAGACAATATCAGACAGAAGTCCCCGTGGACTATGATGTTTGCGGATGACATTGTGATCTGTAGTGAGAGTAGGGAACAGGTTAAGGAGACCATGGAGAGGTGGAGATAAGCTCTAGAGAGGAGAGGCATAAAGGTCAGCAGGACTAAGACAGAATATATGTGTGTGAATGAGAGGGAAAATAGAGGAATGATGAGGATGTGGCAAGTAGAGTTGGCGAAGGTGGATGTGTTTAAATATTTGGGATCAACAGTTTATAGTAATGGTGACTGTGGAAGAGAGATGAAGAAGAGAGTACAGGCAGGGTGGAGTGGGTGAACAAGAGTGTCAGAAGTGATTTGTGAGAGACGGGTACCAATAAGAGTGAAGGTCTAGAAGAGGGTAGTGAGAGCAGTTATGTTATATGGGTTGGAGACAATGGCATTGACAAAAAAGGCAGACATTAGAGGTGGAGGTGGCAGAGTTAAAGTTGTTAAGATTTGCATTGGGTGTGATGAGGATGCACACAATTAGGAATCAGTATATTAGAGGGTCAGCTCAGGTTGGATGGTTTAGAGACAAAGCCAGAGAGGTGAGATTGGGTTGATTTGGACATGTGTTGAGGAGGGATGCTTGGGTATATTGGAAAAAGATGCTAAGGATGGAGCTGCCATGTAAGAGGAAAAGAGGAAGGCCTAAGATAAGGTTTATGGATGTGGTGAGAGAGGACATGCAGGTGGTTGGTGTGACAGAGCAAGATGCAGAGGACAGGAAGAAATGGGAACAGATGATCCCCTGTTGTGACCCCTAACGGGAACAGCTGAAAGAAGAAGTGTTCTACATATCATTGCAAATAATGTACTGAAGCCCATTACAAAGTCTTATAAATAAAGATAATGAAACTGAAGATCTTCCAGAAATCGCAAACTGCAATCTATTGCCTCATTCTCTCCAAGGGAGGTAGACGATAGAGAGTAATGAGTGCAGAACACACACCTTCACTTGTATTGTCTGCATACTTGCAGAATAGCTAATAACTGCACCTCTCCTGAAGGACAATGATTATGTTTCTTTTCGGGATTACAGTAAGAGTACTGGGACTTGCTCCTATTTTTGACTACAGCTAGCAAAAGCATTTAGTCCACCTTTTGACGAACTTTGTTTTTTTTTTTTTGGAGGGAGGTATCTTTCTCAATAAACATCTTTTTTGACACAGCTTTTTATGCAACAGTAGCAGTTAGTTAGTTAGTTAGTTAGTTAGTTAGTTAGTTAGTTAATTAGTTAGTTAGTTAGTTAGTTAGTTAATTAGTTAGTTAGTTAGGTAGGTAGGTATCCTTAGTTGACTGACTTAGTCCCATTAGGATAGTATCCTTTTTGCAGGAGAAAATCATGGTGCTATTTATATTACTTGGGTAAATTTGGCATGGGCATTGGGGAACTTCTTCTACTCATTTGATAGGTGTTGTGGGATTTTTTAATCTACCTGAGCTATAGATTTTTATTGACTCAGTGGATAGAAACAGTGTCTTGGATATGGCAGTCTCTTTCCATGATGACTGACTTTTCTCAGCCACTAACTGTTAAGTATGATGAAACTGATGCTGTGATAAATATTAAAGGAAAATGTGGGATTTAATATAAATAATCATGCTTTTTTAATCAACATATGACTACCTGAGGCAAAAACATGCGCATACGAAGGCATTGGCATATTATTTGTGAAGATGAATCTATTGGTTTTTTGTTTCCTAAATATGTTATGTTTTCTTTCAAGAGAGGAAAGAATTTGAAAGAATTATTAAACTATAATTTTATTGAGAGGAACAATAGCCTTTTACCATTAGGTACTTTTCCATGTGGCTGTTGTAGTATTTGTAGTAAGGTCAAGAATTTGAACATTATTAATGGTATTAACTTTGTTCCTAAATTTTATTTCAACTGCAGATCAATGGGGGTGGTCTATATTTTAGGCTGTTCATGTAATGATGTTTGGTATATAGGACAGACCAAACGTATGGTTAGGTTTCGTATCTTGGAACATTTAAAATACATTAGAAGGATTAATTTGACTAGTCCTGTTGCCAAACACTTTCATGATGTACATGATAATTCTCCCAGTAGTTTGAAATTTTGTGTTCTTGGAAAGCCCTTCCTTTCTAGAGGGGGTGACATTGTAGCTAAATTATTGGAATTAGAAACAAGAATGATTTTAAAGTTTAAGACTTTAAAGCCCTTTGGTATGAATCAGGAGTTAGGTATTTAATTTATTATATAGATTGTAATTTTACATTTTGTATTGTATATGTGTATTTTTCACTATACTAATATATATTAATTTAAGTAAGTTTGATTTTTTATGGATATTTATTGTAAGTTAATATTGTTACTTTAAATGCTTAAATGCTATTATGCTTAATTGCTTGATATGTTCATTAATTGAACAATGGCAGTTGTGCTTTAATATGTATATATATATATATGGATTTGATGTTAGAATGAACTGTGATCCATGAAGGTGAATTGCCGAGGTACCAGATCATTGTGAATAAAAGAAACTGCTGGTTAAGTGCTGGTTATAGTGTTTCTTCATTTTTGCTGTTTTTGGTGTTTTTTGGAAAAACATACGCATCTCTGGAAGGTTGTAACGCAAAAACAGTAACAATCCCTAAGTAACAAGACAAAAATATTATTTTGATGTCATGGACTAGTTTTCTTGAATGGTGTACATCATTTAAAAAAATGATGTGTGAACACTCTATAGAAACAAATGTAAACAGAAAAGCTACATTCCAATATGTACACATTTTTCTTTGTATGTGGCACTCTCAGAGTTGGGGTAAGGGGATGGAAAAGAAATGGGTGCATGCGTGCAATCATTCCCAGCCAGCCCGGGAAATGCTGCGTGGCCTCCCTTATATCCACACACCACTAACACCACCAGGGACAGGAAAACGAGCCAACTGTGTATTCTGCATTTACTATTTATTTTTATTTTATTTATTATATATATATTTTTTGTATAATGGCCACCAGTGTACTGCACATGCGCAGCCAGCCATTAATGGCCTGTGGAAAGCCCTTGAAATGCCACTACCACCAACAAAACCCTGGACATAAGCGTTAAAACAAATCAATAAGCCCAGAAATGGAAAAGTGCCACGAGCACCACCAGCAGCAAGAAATCCAGACAAAGCCAAAATAAAAGTTGGCCAAAGGCCCAAGAACAGGGTCAATTTTAAACATGGACAAGCTCAGTACAGCTGAGAGGCATGACTGACCCCTCTCCTGTACCCTCCATTCTGAGCACAACAAGAAACATCAACAACCTAGGACTAAAACTCTGGTGACATGCCTGCATCACTGTGGAACTATACTGCCAATTCACCGCCGATTACACCTCTCTTTATTTCTATATCTTATATATATATATATATATATATATATATATATATATATATATATATATATATATAACATTAATTGCCCACACCCACTGCCCTCCTCACCCCTCCATATTACAAAACCCTAAGCTTCCCCTTAGAGAGAACAAAAAAAAAAACTTTCTGTATCTATATGCCCTCTGGCCCAATCCTTACAGATCCGATAAACTGTACTCACCTGACCGTCTTGCAATCACCCAAGGCCTACTTTTACTTCCACCTCAAGTCATGTGGGATGTGACCCTGGTTCTAACAAGATCACACCAAATGTGACTCCCAACAACCAAATCCCACCTCAAAAGCCTACAAGACTCCCCGCCTTACCTCACTTCCTCCCTTAGCCTCCAACCTGCTTAATCCTTTCCTACCTACTCCCTTCATAATCACTACTACTAACCTTACCTGCTTCTTCTTTCTTAAATCCCAGCCCCCCCACCATTAAAGATGTCCCATGACAACTTCATCTGTTCCAAACTTCATTTATAACTAACTCCTCAGTTTATGCCTATTCAACAAATGCATAAGCATGTATAAATTTGTGACCAAGAGATTATAAGTGTACCCCTGATGGGCTAAAATTCATATTTACATCTGAAGTCAGGAAGGAGTTTCTGAGGAATAAGAAATATAACTACACACACAGACACACAGACATATATGCATACATACACACAGAAATGCAGACATACACGCACACACACACACACACACACACACACACACACACACACACACACACACACACACACACACACACACACACACACACACACACACACACACACACACACACACACACACACACACACACACACACACACACTCACTCATAGTGTCTAATCACTTTAATATCAGAGTACAGAAACAAGATGGCTAGACCAAACAGAAAGAGCTAAAGAGACGGATATAGTCTGCATTTTAAATGTTGGTGTAAAAGAAAAAAAGCATTTGGAAGTATTACAGTTATTCTGTAATATGTTTAATGATTTTCTCTCACTGGGACTAGATTTACCTCATTATGGAAGCAGCAACTGTAATGTTTAATTGGGGGGTCACCTTAAGTGGTTTGTTTATGTTTAATTTTGTTACAACACAATAATTACATCAGTACAGTATCTCAAGTCAGGAAAGCAACATGAAAGAGGAGAATCGTCAAAAGACACTTACATAATGGCAAAAAAAATCGTAACAGAGACTGATTGTGTTACAGATGAATCTGGGAACAGGAGCAGCTGCTATAGTTACAGCACACAACACAGGAGAATCATTTAAAGGCTAAGCATCTCTCAGTAGTTACATTCTCACACTAGACCCTTAGAAAATGCTAATGGCTTTGCATGTGTATTTGAAATAAGCCTAAATTATGGTTATGTTTGTTACATAAATGCAAAACAGAAAATATTTTTTCATATATTTTACAAATAAAATCCTGAAAAGTATCTTACATGACAAACTGAAGTGTTCAGTAAGAAATCTTAGTGACATGAGAGATAATAAAGTGATCAGAGTAAAGAATTTGCAGTGCTAGAAACTTAGGATAGGGGTAACTTGCCAACTCAGAGTACCTACCCGGACTGCATTTTATTTCATTGTGTGCAAATAGGGCATAGAAGCTTGAACACCATGTCCATGAAACTGGATAGCCATGCTCTATGTTGGACTTTTCACTTACTGACCAATACAGTCAAAGTTGGTTTATTAGTTGTCATAATGCACATGCCTTCTGGCATGTATGAGATGCTGGAATTACAAATCTAAAATGGCCACACTGATGTAGCATGCAAAGATTTCGAGTGGCCTAATTCTAATTATGTAGTTCATCACTGGGAATTTAGGATCCCTGTTCCCATCCGAAGGAGAACAAAGTTAATCACACCTTAGGATCACTGCTGTTGCAGCATTACAGATGGATGAACCAAGGAAAGCAAAGAAAATGTAACAAAACGAAACCGACACAACAATGATATAAGGCAGACGAATGCCTTTGTTAAAAATCCGTGTAAATTTGCACGAGTGGCGATAAATGCTTTGTTTCCCACAGTATTAGATTATGTACCATTGATTGAATTACATCTGTTCCTTTATTAGCATAAGTAGCTTTGAGAGTTATAATATGCAGGATCTTCCCTCTAACGTGCAGAGACTACACAGACTAAACTACAGCAGATTTCACCCAGAAGAATGCGGGATTTAATAAAACACTTTGCACTTAGACAAACAATTATCTAAGGAAAGAAATAAAAAAAAAAACACCCAACAACCATGTGGGAGTAAATCTGTAAATTAACAAGTGTCCTTAACATAAAACTCATTATGTCTACTATTGTCAATAAGAGCCACAATGCCCCTCCAAACAAAATAAACACCAGGCCATGCTGCAGATGTGACTATTTATTATGATACAGTAACAAGATCATTCATTAGCTTTGAACAGCCTTTAATTAAAAAGGCACGATGACTTGTCAGTATCATCCAAAACCACATCATATCAGTAAACACTTAATCATTTAATCATTGGCCGCTAAGTTGTTGGTTAGTGCACCCACCGTCTGTCCCAGCCCAAACTTTGCTGACTGGGGCCACGCCCATTGCCTCCTCAGTGTTGACTGACTGCCTCCCATCTTACCTTTTGTCTTAAATCTTTGCAAATCCAACCCTCCTGAGCATTTGAAAGAGAGTAGGGATACATTTGGGGGTGATCTTTGCAGGACATTATGGCCTTCACCCACCAGCATGGACTCATGCTGTTCTTCGCCCCATTCTTTTGATGCTCAGATTCACTCAGCTTCTCTGTCCTTGCCTGAATATAAATATCACATCCGTCCCTTAATAAAAGAGAAAGTTCCAGATTAAACAGATCTCACCCCAACTCATTTAGGTGAATACCATCAGGCAAGTAAAAATCTTGATTCAGGAAATTAAGATCGGAATGTTCAATTACAGTGAATGATGAAAATTCTGAAGTACTGAAAATCTTGAGGGTTTACAAACTTGCAAGAAATCTCTATAGTGCCCTGGCCAGTGAAATCAAGGAATAATGGTAAACCAAACTAATCTCATGTCCAGAAAATTATTCTGTAAGATGTTTAATTTTGCTATTATTTTGCTGATCAATAATTTCCTAGGTATAAATGTTAGTTCATTACCCCTCCAGGTGTATGATACGAATATCTGATGAGGGGCCTCTGTCAACTAAACTTTGAAAAGAGGTAAAAGCTTGGGCCAGGAAAGTCCTGGGATGTCTTTCCTTTCCACAGAACAATCAGTAGTCATAAAACTAATATTTGGACCTTTAGTTTTTGCTTGGGATCTGGTGGCCATTTTACAGATGAAGGAATGGCCAATTTGGTGGCCATTTTACAGATGAAGGAATGGCCAATTATCCAAATTAAAGGTGCACCTAGAAAGACAAAATGTAAATTACCTTATATAACTCATGAAAACCTTAGACTTCCACCTGTCCACCCATTTCAAGACTTCCACTGAGTTACCTTCCCTGGCTAGGTCACTTCCATGCAAATACACAAAGAATGTGATGAGAAGCCAAAAGTCAGAATGCCTTGCCTACTTAAAGCTCTCCTAATAATGCTGTTGGCTTCCAGCAAGGATACTAACTGCTTATTCCTAAACTATACAATGGGTTGAGAAAAATCAGCAACCTTCATTGTTCTTATTAATGCCAAGGTTCAATGGATGGGCCAAGCTGCAAATGGACTGACACTGTTTTAGAATATCATCTGCTCCCTATCCCTTTGATCAGTGTTAGATTTGGAAAGACATCTGAAACACAAACAGAATACAACGTGTCAGACTACATTCAGTCAGTGGTACTAACAGCAATAATGCATCATGGCTAATAAGGTACATACACCTTTATATGTACCCATAACGAATGCAAACAGACATCACCATACACAGTGTTACACAGCTACCATGTACTATATTCACCCTGCACATCAGACCCATATTAGCATGTCCCTGCATTGATGATATGGATGACAGGGATGTGGCACAGGTATCATCATATGCACAGGGTGTGGTGTGAGTTTGCCAGAGGCCTAGGCTGGGCCATACGATTGACATCATGTGTGTGTGTGTGTTTGGAGTGGTATCCTATAGATGGGCTGTGCAGAGGTGCTGTGTGTGTCTGGAGGTGACCTGCCTGTAATATAGATGTCTGTGTGCATGTATGGTCATGCCATGTGGCTGCCCTACACAGGGGTATGTTGGACAGTTGTGGACTGTACATGGCAGGGTGTCCAGTTCACCATCTCTGGCCATGGACACGTGACCTGGTCCTGCCAGGGGTCTCATTGGCACCACCAGGCCCAAGGGCAGATGCAGTACTGCTTCCCGATGATGACTGCTATCTGCTGGATTTGTGTCACTGATGGGACCGGCCAGGACCATGTGCCCATGACCTGCTCCATTGTGATGTTGACACCAACCCCCCCCCCTTCAGTAGTGCTGGTGTCACTGCCATTATGGGAGTGTGAAGGTACACGGCCCTGTAGACTCTCAGCTGATGTTAGTGCTGACCTACATCCACGTGGCCAATGCCCATCTCCCACCACATGCTCTAGCACAGACATGCTATGGTTGAGGATTGCCAATGTCTCACCCCACCGTCTATTCATGACCTCAGTATTTTAGCGTGTGGCCTCAACAAGGTCATGTATTCTGCCACACAAATCAGGAAGAGTTGCACCCAACACCCTGACTATTTATCTGGTATTGCATTTACTACATGCCTGTGGATCTATGACAGCCTGGAACATGTGTCTAGAGACACCTGCTGTGGCACTTGCAACAGCAGCTTGACAAGCAGTCCTCCTGCGAGCACATCTGCCCATCCACCTGTGTGAGACCTCACCCTCACTCTGGCTATGGCCAATGTCTACCCTCACACCTGCCGTAGTCTCCACACTAGCCTGTTCCATGCCACCACCTGCCAACTGTCCATCATCTGTGACTGCTGTGGACCGGGCATGTGTGGGGATTGTGACTGTGTGCGGGGACATTGTGGATAAATGTGGGATGCCAACTGATGGCACAGATTCAGCCCCTGACAACCCCACCTGTGCCTGACTATAACCATCATCATTGTCAGAGTCTGCAGAGACACTGACATCAGATTCTGAGCGAGAGGGACCATGGACAGCCATAACCACCTGTGGGGGGAAGACAACATATGTAAATTAATACCTGCACTATACAATTTGCTGCTACAAACACACATACACACACACACACACACACACACACACACACACACACACACACACACACACACACATGGACACACATACAGGTGAGGTGGCAGACAGGCATTACACAGACCTCACAATAGCCAACTTGTGACAGTCACAACACAGTCAGACCACTACACACACACACACCCTGGACCGGCCCTCATCATCGTGCAGTGCAGCCCTTTTCACTTAATGTTACTATTTATATGCACCTCTGTGATATGTGAGTAATGTTAGTAAGTAATGGGTCTTCAAGTAGCACACACTGTACCAATGTATACGTAATTATTGTTCACCTGTATAGCACAGTGGCAACTCCTATAGAACATACCTTTCAACTGTGCAGAGTGTTTCTGAATGTCTGCATGTGTGGCTCATATTTCTGGTCTGTTTGTCATAAATCCTGTGTTTGTCTGACACATTACTGAAATGATATGAGGACTGGTGTCACTAATTAATGACACATTTTGAGTTTCACACTTCATAACCTGCAGTACATGTATGTTACAACAGAACCGGTTACACTAACAACCTTCTAATCTTACAGTGGATATTATAAGTGTAGACACCCCTGTTAACATGCCAGGTTTGTCTGATATATAACATGAGACCACTGAAATCATGTAATAACATTTCCCTCCTTTAATGTGACCTATAACCTGTGCAATCCAATTGAAGAACAAACACATTAATTAGGGGTAACATGTAGAAGTTGAAATATGTACAATAGGCTGGTTGCATGACTGTGCACACCCTTAAACTAATGCTTTGTTAAAGCACCTTTTGATTTCATAACAGTAGTCAGTCCTCTTGGAAAGGTGTGTATCAGCATGGCACATCTCGACTTAGCAATATTTGTACAGTCTCCCTTGCAGAAGCCCTTCAACTCTGTCAGATTGTGAGGGCATCTCTTCTGCACAGGCCTCTTCAGGGCACCCCACAGATTTTCTATTGGATGTAGGTGTGGACTGTGCCTGGGCCATTCCAAAACATTAATTGTCTTCTGGTGAAGACATTACTTTTTGGATTTTTATGTATGGTTTGGGTCATTGTTGTGTGGAAAGGTGTAATTATTCTCTATCCACAGCTTTCTAGCAGGCACATGAAGATTTTGGGCCAAAAGGGCCTGGTATTTGGAACTGTTCATAATCCCTCCAACTTGGTTAAAGGACCACATCCAGCTTATGAACAACAACCCCAAAGCAAGACACTGCCATCACCATGCTTTACCATGGGTTTGGTGTTCTTTTAGTGATGCACAGTGTTGTTATTGTGCTAAACATACCTTTTGGTATTGTGGCCAGAAAGTACAACCTTGGTCTCATTACACCATAACACATTTCCCCACATGTTTTTGGGAGACCTGATGTATTGTTCTTGAGAAATTCACCAGACCTGGATGTTGTTCTGTGTGAGAAAAGGCTTCCATCTTCCAACCCTACCCCACAGGCCAGACATGTGGAGAATACAGGAGATTGTTGCCAAATGTAGTACACAACCAGTACTTGCCAAAGATTCCTGCAACTCCTGTAGTGTTGCTGCAGGTCTCCTGGCAACCTCCCTGACCAGTTTGGGTCTTGTCTTTTCCACACCTTTGGAAGAATGTCCAGTTCTTTGCAATGTTGTTGTTGCCCCATATTTTCACCACCATTTGATGACTGTCTTCACTGTGTTCCATGGTATATGCAATGCTGTGGAAATGTGTGTGTACCCTTCTCTGGGCTGATACCTTTCACAAATGAGATCCCTTTGCTGCTTTGTAAGCTATATGTGAACTATGGCTGTTGCTGTAGCAGGCAACTGAGTAAATGTTAGGATAATCCTGGTAGGACACCTGACCATTATTTGCTGTTAATCAAAGAGTCCCTGTAATTGATGGCAGGTGTGTACCCAAGAAGACATAATGCTGTAATTATATCAAAAGCTGCTTCAGCACAGTATTAGCTTCAGACTGCGCACACATATGCATCTAGCTTCTTGTACATTTTTTATGTGTCATAATTGTTCCCCTAACAGATTAGTTTGTTTTACAACTGAATTGCACAGGTTATAGTTCACATGAAAGGTTGGAAGAGTTTGGAAATGTTTTACTGTGCTCTCATTTTTGTATTTCACAAATACCTGGTGTTTTAACAGGTGTGGGTACACCATTTATGTGCACTGTATCACACTAATTTATAATGTATGTCCCTAGTTTTGGGCCTTTGTCCCCCCATTTTGTCAATCTTTGTCCAGATTTCATGCAATGACAGGTTGTGAGGTATGCTACAGATATGTGACATCTCCTGCAAATAGGCCCCTATGATGACCACTGTGATGCAATGCAGTTAACCCCACCACAAGTGAGCATGCAGATATTGCAAAATGGCTGAGAGTAACAGTTGTGTGAATGGACACATGCAGGACCTTAACATGCCTGGGGTACTGGTGAGCCACAACAGGAAAATACCATACTCACCGGATTCAGGCTGCTGTCCCACATCCATACCAGAGGACCTATGTAGTTGTGAGGGAAAGGTATTGTCAGTAGACTCACATTTGGCATTGGTACAAGATGAATGCTACATTTCTGCACAGGTACAGTACAAGCTCTGATAGTACACAATTTGCTGCTCCTCACCATAGATGTGCACTTGTGTGCATTACTAAACCCCACCCACAAATGCAGTTTGAACTGACATATGTATCTAGATACTCTATTGAAGACCGTATGACTGCTACATGATTTAAAGTGATGTGCACTTTGGCCTTACCTGGACACTCTTTTCCTGTTGCCTAGGTGCCACCCACCTCCACGACTGGTGTTTCTTGTGGTGGCTGTTGTGTGGAGGCTGCCCCAAGGTTGGCAAGGAGCTCCTCTGCTGCTGTAAGTGGGGCCTGTGTGGCTGGACATCCACCTGTAGCAATATGGTCCCTGGCCATGGCAGCAGCCCTTTGCCAGGCATGACATATTAGTTCAGTTGGCCGATGTCATTCCTGATTGTATGTGTAGCCATGGTGGCCCACGGTGCTAACTCTGTGGACAAGGTCGTTCCACAGGGCAGTCCACTCCCACAGATTTTGTCGGCTATGGCTGAACAGCACCACATTGTGCTGGATTATGTCATCAGTGATGGTTGTATTCTCCTCTGTAGTATATGCTGGCTGATGCTGCATGCCAGCTGGAAGAGATAAACAAGGAAACACATCACAGGACCTCAGACATTGCCCAGAGTTATTTTCAGAGCCAGCACATCAATATTGCCTATCATTAGCCACCACTTACAACCACATCATACCCCTTTCATCTATCAGCACAGTATGAACCTGCATTGCACTCCTGGTCTTGATGTTGCATGTTCCCCCTAATGAGGGCCAGTACATTGCATAAACCCCCATTCATCATTCACGTTTGTGTAGCGGGATGACAGTAGCCATCTTCCTTGCAGATAGGATGTCAATGGTACTCAGGCTTTCCTTGCATACAGTGTGTAATGGATCTGGAAGCATATGCCTGAGTTCATGTAGGATGCAGACATGAATGTTATCCAGTCCCATGGAGACTTGCTTTTGTTGACTTTGATTAGGCAGTATGCACCTGCTCCCTGATGATGAGGGGAGGGGTGCAGGTGCTGTGCATATCCACCTATACTGATTGTAAGCTAGAGAGGTGGTGTCTGCCCTAAACCTGTCTGCAGCAGGTTGGCTATAGCTAAGGTGTGTGTATGTGGTGTGATTGACTGCTGTTGCAGGGTGGGTTGGGTTGTTGCCTCTGAGATTGCAGACATATGTGAAGACAGCTTTGTGACTGCCCTTGGTGGATGTGTCCAATGTGTACTCATAGTTAGCCTTACAGTAATTCACCTGTGACCTTATATGTTCGTTCAGACAAAGGTTGACTTGCTGCCATGTTGGTGCCTGCTCCTACTTTGCCCTGAACAGCCAATATAGCAACCAATTATGTGGTTTGTGTATTACTCAACCTTGGTGGAGGCAGGTTTTGCAAGTAATGCATTGCTGAGTCCATACAGCTTTGCAGGTGGTCATATAGCTGTTGTCGTAGGCATGGACACAAGGTCATAACACAGTTGGATCCCTCTCCAACTTCAGCCTGATAATGATGTTTATTCTAGTACTCATGGCTGTGTCCGGGCAATGCAACAACCAGTATCTCTAGAAATCTAAGTCTGTTGGATGCACAGAAACTAAGATTACACACGTGTACAACATGTACAGCTTATTTACCTGATGTTTTGCATCTCATGTCTGTTCTTTTGAGGCTTCCAGCTACACCTACTCAAACATACATGTGCACAGGTAATACCTGATGTACATTTCTGGTATATGTCAGTATGGCACACTGTATTTACACTCTTGCTGCTCAGTCATTCCTCTCAGCCTGTTAGAGCAGGACATCTGGAGGATGCCACACATACATGGGGGCGATGGGCCAAAATTAGTGACACTTTCTTAATATTGCTGTAACACACAAGTCATTTGATAGCACCGAAGCCTTTGCCTTCCTTGACATACCCTGGAGGATGTCCGATACTCATATAGCAGGAAGAGAGGAGAAAGACTAGGAGTGTGGTAGTATGGGTAAGAACTTTTAATATTGACAGAATGACTGGTATTGGGACAGATCTAGCTCATATGCTGGACAGAAGGAAGGTTGATATATTGTGTGTGCAAGAGGCCAGATGGAAGAGGGGTAAGGCTAGGGTATCTGAGGTTGGTCCAAATTGTTCTATCATGGTGTGGATGGGAGAAGAAATGGTGTAGAGGTTATCCTGAAGGAACAGTATGCCAAGAGTGTTTTTGGAGGTGAAAAGAGTGTTGGATAGAGTGATGTTTATGAAGGTGGAAATTGATGGTGTAATGATGAATGTTGTTAGTGCATATGCTTCACAAGTTGGGTGTGTGATGGAGGAGATAGAAACATTCTGGAGTGAGTTGGATGAAGTAGTGGTGACTGTACCCAAGTTTGAGAGTGTGGTGATCGGAGCAAATTTCAATGGGCATGGTGAAAGGAACAGAGGGGATGTGGAAAGGATGGGTAGGTATGGTGTTTAGCAAAGGAATGCAGAAGGTCAGATGGTAGTGGATTTTGCAAAAAGGATGGACATGTCTGTGTTGAATACGTATTTTAACAAGAGAGAGGAGCATAGGGTGACATACAAGAGTGGAGGAAGAAGCACACAGTTGGATTATATCCTATGCAGGAGAGCCAGTATGAAGGAGATTGGAGACTGTAAAGTGGTGATAGGGGAAAGTGTAGTTAGGCAGCATAGAATGTTGCTCTGTGGGATGACGTTTGTGATCAAGAAGAGGAGGAGGAGTGTGAGGGCAACACCAAGGATCAAATGGTGGAAACTGAAAAAGGGTGATTGTGATGTTGAGTTCAGGGAAGAGTTAAGGCAGGCACTGGGTAGCAGTGAACAGTTACCAAATATATGGGTAACTGCAGCAGAGCTAGTAAGGGAGAGGACTAGAAAGGCGCTTGGTGTGACATCTGGACAAAGTAAGGAGGACAAGGAGACCTGGTGGTGGAATGAGGAATTACAGGAGAGTATACAGAGAAAGAGGTTGGCAAATAAGTGGGATTATCAGAGAGAGAAGAAGAAAGTAGACAGGAGTAAAAGGAGATGAGGTACATGGCAAAGAAAGAGGTGGTGAAGGCTAAGGATGAGGCATATGAAGAGTTGTATGAAAGGTTAGACATGAAAGAGGGAGAAAAGGACCTGTACTGATTGGCTAGACAAAGGGACCAAGCTAGGAAAGATGTGCATCAGATAAGAGTGATAAAGGATAATAAGGGAAACATACTCACAGGTGAGGAGAATGTGTTGAGCAGATGGAAAGAGTATGTTTAGGGGCAAATGAATGAAGAGAATGAGAGAGAGAGAGAGAGAAGGTTGGATGATGGGGGTATGGTGAATCAAGAAGTGCAATGGATTTGCAAGGAGGAAGTAAGGACAGCTATGAAGAGGATAAAGAATGGAAAGGCTGTTGGTCCAGATGACATACCTGTGGAAGCATGGAGGTGTTTAGGATAAATGGCAGTGGAGTTTTTAACCAGATTGTTTAATGAAATCTTGGAAAGTGAGAATATAGGTGAGGAGTGGAGAAAAAGTGTTTGGGTACCGATTATATGAATAAGGTGATGTGCAGAGCTGTAGTAACTACAGAGGGATAACATTGATCAGTCACAGCATGAAGTTATGTGAAAGGGTAGTGTAAGCTAGGTTAAGAAGGGAGGTGATGATTAGTGATCAGCAGTATGGTTTCATGCCAGGAAAGAGCACTACAGATGTGATGCTTGCTCTGAGATCTTTGATGAAGAAGTTCAGAGAAGGTCAGTAGGAGTTGCATTGTATCTTTCTGGACTTAGAGAAAGCATATGACAGGGTGCCTAGAGAGGTGTTCTGGTATTGTATGAGGAAGTCAGGAGTGGCAGAGAAATATGTAAGAGTGGTACAGGATATGCACAAGGCAGCATTGAGTTCTGTGGTGGGATTGATGGATGTGTTTAAGTTGGAGGTGGGATTACATCAGGGATCAGCTCTGAGCCCTGTCCTATTTGCAGTGGTGATTGACAGGTTGACAGACAAGATCAGGCAGGAGTCCCAGTTGACTGTGATGTTTGCAGATGACATTGTGATCTGTAGTGAGAGTAGGGAACAGATTGAAAAAAACCTGGAAAGGTGGAGATATGCTCTAGAGAGGGGAGGAATGAAGGTCAGCAGGACTAAGAATATATATGTGTGTGAATGAGAGGGAGGATAGAGGAATGGTGAGGATGTAGAGAGCCGAGTGTGCAAAGGTGGGTGAGTTTAAATACCTGGTATCAACAGTTCAGAGCTATGGTGAGTGTGGAAGAGAGGTGAAAAAGAGAGTACAGGCAGGATGGAGAGGGTGGCGAAGAGTGCCAGGAGTGATTTGTGACAGACGAGCACCATTGGGACTGAAAGGAAAGGTCTACAAGAGGGTAGTGAGACCAGCTATGTTATATGGGTTGGAGACAGTGGCCTTGACAAAAAGGCAGGAGTCAGAGCTGGACATGGCAGAGTTCAATATGTTAAGATTTGCACTGAGTGTGATGAGGGTGGACAGGATTAGGAATATGTATATTAGAGGGTCAGCCCAGGTTGGACAGTTTGGAGTCAAAGGCAGAGTTGAGGTTACGTTGGTTTGGACATGTGCTGATGAGAGATGCTGAGTGTATTGGGAAAAGGATGGTAAGTATGAAGCTGCCAGGTAAGAGGAAAAGAGGAAGGCCTAAGATAAGGTTTCTGGATGTGGTGAGAGAGGACATGCAGGTGGTTGGTGTGACAGAGCAAGATACAGAGGACAGGAAGAAATGGAAACAGATGAGCCGCTGTGGGGACCCCTAACAGGAACAGCCAAAGGAAAGAGAAGGAGATGTTGTAATGTCAGTCTTCACAGATTTGCCAATGATTTGCCAGACATAATACAACTCTATGAGTAAATGACTACAAATATGAGGCATGCATAACACTGGACAGTTGAATGGTATGAGCTCAGTATGTCACATGCAGTTCAACACACACATCTGCAACAGTAGTTTACTATGCACATACCCTGTATAGGTCTCTCACATTTCTGAGACAAACATGTATGTCATAGTTGTATTCACAAGTAACATATGGATATCTGTGACATCCCAGTAGCTGGCATAGCAGTGTCACAGTCAGTATTGTTTAACATACACTCCAGTAGTAGTCATGTGTGAGCCATCCTTTCCTGGGATGACTCAGGGGCCTGAGATGTAATCTATGTCACTGCAGACAAACCCAGATGTTATGGCCATAGGTTCTGATCAGCAATATATCAGTACAGCAAGTCTTGTTGAGACATATTTGTTCCCATTATGACATACCCCCTACTGCATTCCATTACATGCTTACTTGTATCACATACTTTCTTTCCAAGTATAGTTGGTTTGATTCTGATTTGTGTTAGTTTGTAATTTGTTTGTTTGTCTGTCTGTCCCCCTCTCTCTCTCTCCAAGATGTAGGGTCTACATCTGTTTTGCATAGGCAGCAGCTTGCCTTTTTTAGGTAATGCTCATGAGCAACTGGTGTCCTGTGCACCAATTGGTGCCCCCCACTTGCTAATTGCATGCAGAACAGCTGTGGTTATTCCTATAGCCAATGGCATGGCAACACACTCCTATAATTGAGTACTGCATGTGGGCATTGCCCCTTTTCCTTGCCTGTGAGAAGGACTTCATGGAGGTGTGTGAACAACAACATCACAGAGGGTAGTTAAAAATACATCTTACAATGAAAACTATGGAGACAGCACAACAAAATGGGGGAGAATGTTCCAGACATAGGGACAGAATGTAAGTATTGCTGTTATACAGTTGGATTACTGCTAGTTTAACAGGGTTTGTGTGGACATGGCTTTTCTGCGTGATTTTTTTTAAGTCTGACAGTGTTATGTGGTTGACATAACTCTCAACTGTAGGGCTATCTGCAGAATGGCCAGAATTTGGACTCTTATGCTTGGTGTATTCCTCGGACATTTTTTGTTTTTGTCAAATCAGTAGCATACTCTGGGGATTGCAGTCAATACATGGTAACATCCATTTGTGTTTATGACTTCATATCCCTCAGAAAAGATATGTTATAACAAACCCTGTTACACCAGCAACTTTCTCAATTTATAATAGCAATATTTCAAATATGCCCCTGTTTTTAGGCCTGTCCCCCAAGTATGTCAGCCTTTGTCCAGATGTCATGCAGTAAGAGGTTGATAGGTATGGTATATCATTATTTAGTGCCTTCATTCCTGATATTATCCCAGTGATGTATCAGAATTCCAGACATGTTATGTGAAAGAGATCTTACATATGAGGACAAAACCTGGACATTCTGTGGGACCTTGTACAGTTGAGAGGCCTATGTATTTCTGGCGATTGTTGACAGACTGTCAGGATTGTGTAGCAGTGCAGTGGTAAATGTTATGTGGCCTGTGTAGTGAGGGGGGTAGATGTATGTGTTATGGCTCCTTTTCTATCTGCCTGTGCATGCTGCTTCAGTTTCTGGTGGTCTAACATATGTATATGTTTGTAAGGGCAGACTGAGACATGTCTCGTACCATGGTCAGGATTCATACTGCACTGTGAATTGGGCCAGTATATGTAGGGGTAGTGTGTGAGTGGCAAACATGATGTTTGTGTTCACACAGTCCTTATACTCTACTTTTCATTTGGCTTACCACTATGTCACTGTGACTGTGATGGAATTTGTTGTGGGTGTGCACTTTCACACTAGTGTCTGTTTTTCAGTGCTGTTACATCCCTGTAGTGCCTGATTTATTTGCAAATACATGTGCAATTCCCCATAACGGATTTGAGTTAGTGTTGTGTCAGTCTGACTGTAATTTGGACGGTGCATGGTGACTTGCATAGCAGCTCATTGTAGTTTCCCTAATGTGATGCTATGTCCAGATATATTTGTAGGATGCACTGTTGCCTGGCCCCCATACGTGTTGTGTATTTCTGACACATCAGTGAACGATGTGAGGACTTAAGTCACTAACTAGTGAGAAGAAACTGAGTGTTGAACTTGTGCTATTTCAGTCAATATATGTTAGAACAGACAGGAGGGTGTTACTGCAGCAACTGTGTCAGCTTATGTACTCCAGTATTTCAAATATGTACCTATTTTCATGGCTTTCTCCCCCCACTTTGTCAGACTTAGTCCAGATTCGTTGCACTAAGGGGTTCTCAGCATACCTTTCGACTGGCTGGATTGTTGCAGAATGTCCAGGTTTATTACTCATATTTCTGGTCTGTTCCACAGATTCATTATTTTTATTTCTCTGGTAAATCATTGTGATGATCTGAGGATTTCTGCCAGTAAATAATGACATACATTTCAGTTTCAGAACTCACATCCTTCAGAACATGTATGCTGAAACAAACCCTGTTAGTCTAGCAACATTCTACATTTATAAGAGCAATATTTAAAATATGTCCCTAGTTTTGGCCACTTGTCCCCCCAATTTGACAGCCGTTGGCCAGATTTCTTGCACTAAGAGGTTTAGAGGTATGGTTCTGAGGTATGACTCCACTACATGTTATGAGTATATATATATATATATATATATATATATATATATATATATATATATATATATATATATATTTATATATATATATATATATATATATATATATATATATATATATATATATATATATATATATATATATATATATATATATGGGAACACTTCACATAATCGAATGACTGAAATCTCGAATTTCATATGGTCGAGACCATATGATCGAGATTTTAGTAAATCGAATGTGTGTAGTGTTCAGAAATAAGACTTTACTTACCTTAATACATTACGTGCACACAGAGACAAGTATTGTTGTATGCTCTGTGTGTAAGTAATGTTTTATTTGTTTTATGGTGTTGGCAGGAAATGAGAAATCTCCGTTTTGCTTCTGCATATAGCAAGACGGAGATTTCCATCTCCTCACTGTAGCGATCTTGGAGTTGGTATATTTAAGTAGGGGTGTGGGGCACAGCCCCACATGGGTGCAGGCAAAGCCCCTGAAAAGTGAAGTTTGTGTTTTTATTTTTTTTTGATGGTTTCGCTCAGAAGTTCGAGTTTCCGAAACTCGAGCATTTGGTTTCGGTTATTTGCAGTTCGAGATTTTGGCAATTCGATCTTCTGAAGTGAATCCATATATATATATATATATATATATATATATATATATATATATATATATATATATATATATATATATATACACATACTGTATTTCCCCAAAAATAATACTCTTTCCCCCGTCGAAATATGCATTAGGGCTTATTATCAGGGGATGCCTTATTTACCCCTACCGTACAACAATCTACATTTATTCATGTACAAAAATCGACATTTATTCATGAACACAAATCGACATTTATTCATGTCCAAAAATCAACATTTATTCATGTAGACAAATTGACATTTATTTGGTACTTTTCTGTTATTGGACAGCAGTTTGAAGTAATATGTTAACATCTGTGTGAGATTTCTACATAAACAGTGCAACAAACATTTCAACTTCAGAATATCTACACCTTGGCTTTCACAGTTGTTCAACTACAGTCATGTCATCTTCTTCTGGAACACTGTCATAAGTCTCCAACCCCCGAATTTCAGCCTGTATTTCTTGCGACTCCATTTCCTATAGAACCATTGGCCCCAATCTGTCATGCCTAGCAATAGAGCTCTCCTTAAATGAACACTGCTTGTCTAAGTAGCCTGCTCATAGTGCATTGGCAACACAGCTGTCAGTGATTTTATCCCATGAATTCTTCACCCAAGTCATGACCTCTTGCAGGCTATGCTTCACAAAGTTTCCAAGCTGATTTCTCTCCATTCTATTTTTAATGTAGTCATTGAGTTCCATGCACAAATGGTCCTTTAATGGCTTGTTTATTGCAATACCAAGAGTTTGGAGATAGGCAGTCATTCCTGTGGGAATCATTATTTGATCTATTCTTCTCCGTGCAAGGAATGTCTTCAGTTCTTTAGTGAGGTGAGTGCTTGCTGAATCCCAAACTAGCAGACCTCTTTCACCACCTCGGAAAACAAGTGGCAGCATTACATCTACCCACTTCCTTATAACTGGTTGTGTGCACCAGGCTTTTTCAGTTTCAAGAATGTAAATGCCTGAAACACATTCAATCTTATCTTTCTTGCCCTTAATAATGATTAGAGGTGGGGTTTTCTTTCCATCTAGACAAATTGCCAAAATACAGGTAACACGTGCACTCTCATAAAAAGTGGAGGGAATGTAGCTTGATGAGGCATCCCTCTGATCAATTGTTGTTTGAGATCCTTGGCACATAAACACTGCAGTTTCATCCATAGCAATCATGTTGGAGAGTTGGTATTTAGAAAAGTCAATGCCATCAACAAAGTACTTGAATGCAAGTGCACGTTTAATAACTTCAGTATCTTCCAGCTTGAACAGTGTTGTTGATCTTCTTAGAGACAGTTCATATCACTGAAGGAAGGCATCCAGCCAATGTTGTGATGCTTTGAATTCTTCTGGGGATATTTCTAACTGTGGTGCCATTGCAAGGGCAAATGCTTGAATATCAGCCCTACGCACAACCAAAGCCTTTGCTCTCCTGTTAGCAATCCATTCACAGATGATGTCTTCCAGCTCAGGAAATAATGGTTGCTGACCTGATCCACACTTGCACTTCTTAGCATTTCCCTCATCGGCATGTTGACTGAGGTTAGCGTAAACTGCATGCCATTTTCGGACCATTTGGAGATCTAACGTCTTCTCTTTGCAGAAAGCCATCAGATTCTTTCCTTGGGAGTCCTCCAGGATTCCTTTCTTGAACTCAATGGAATAGCTCTTTCTTTTTGCACTCATCTTGTCTGGGTGGGGGGGTTAATTGAAGACTTATGAGATCGGAGTGGCAACACAAAATGGTGCCGGTTAAGAAGAGAAGACACAACCAATCAAGTGCACACACTTTACGTGCATTGTCTGTACTTTGACTGCTCAAAGTACACCTGCCAGTGTTTATGGGCCAAGGATCTACACTGTCAAGTGTGAGTGATGATTAGGGTTACAGTAAGAATCGTGGAGGACTCCCAGAGAAAGAATCTGATGACTTTCTGCAAAGACAAGAAGTTGGGTGTCCGAATCATCCAAAAATGGCAAGCAGAGAATGATAACCTCAGTCAACGGGTGTCAATAATATTATTTTATAATTCAACATGTCTGTCGTGTGTTGATGATCTTAACTGGGCTTATTTCTGGGGTAGGGCTTATATCATGTCCACCCTGGAAAACCATGCTAGGCCTTATTCTCTGGTTAGGTCTTATTTACAAAGAAATATGATATATATATATATATATATATTTTTTTTTTTTCTTTCTTCATATATATATATATATATATATATATATATATATATATATATATATATATATATATGCGTATGTATATTTTATATGTATATATCTATTTATATTATGTATATATTTTTCCATATATATGCATCTGCATACATATATACATGCTTAAAATCCGCGTTTGCACGGCTTTGCGCGGTCGTGCATGCGCAGCGCCGGTTAAACAAGGTTAAACTTTTTCTGGCTCCGCCAAGTCTGCTCTTCAATTTTTCCCTTAGAACTGTTCTACTTGCAATCTAAACAGCCTATACTCTATCTGGAAAGCTCAGCACTTGCTCCTAAAGCATTTTGTATACAGGTAAAGCACTCTTAAACAAACGAAAGTACTTCATTCACCTAAATTCTGTTGAGTACCCATTTCCCTATATGTCCTTTCTGACTCAGTTACACAGCAATCTTTTCCACTATTTCTAGCATGTCGAAGGGTCAGTTGCTGGCGTCCTCTCCTGTTCAGCTGGTGAATCTGGGAATCTTGAGGCAATGTTACAATTGCCTCATGTACACAGACAACCCTCTCTTCCTCCCAACAAATACAAATATATGCGAGAGATGCAACTATATAGCCAAACTGGAGGCTGAGCTCTCTCAATTCAGTACTGGCAAGATCAGTCAGGAGGAGAAGGTAACCACGCACACCACAAACCCAGTCTCACATAGAACTATCACAACTGCAAACCAAACACATAAACACACAAAAACATACTCGGAGGCGCTGATTAAAAATCTACCAAAATAACAGAGGCCTCCAAAGCAGACACCCAAGCAACCACCACCTCAAGACATACCACATGCAACACATAGTTCACAAAGTCAGTGTGCTAAACAGTCACAGCCCTTAAGGCCAAACAACATGCCAGACACACTTGTAATAGGTGACTCCATAGTCAGGCACACTGACGTCCCGCTCACCAGACTGAACAAGGAGAGGGTCACAGTAAGCTGCCTGTCGGGAGCTAGAATCCGCCACATAACACAAGCACTCAGGTCACTCCACAGCAAGTACAAATATGACTCAGTCATTGTACATGCCGGTGTGAATGACCTGAGACGCACTCCCTGGACTACATGAAAAGATACATAGAAGAGCCGCCTGATTATGTAGCTCAGCGCGGTATGACCCTGACCCTGAGCAGCATCTTACCCTCACCAAGAATGATGCCACAGTACAAAGACAAAATGATCAGTTTTAACAATTGGCTTAATTACTGGTGTCATTCTAAGGGGATCCAGTGTCTGTCTGCTTGGGATGACATGCTTGACAAGCCACGCTGCTTCAAAGGGATGGCTTGCACCTGTCACCCTGGGCTTCGGATATTGGCAAAGGCTCTTGCCACCCCATAGTGCCTTTTTAGGCAAGGCTCAAATGACAAACCTACCTCCTAGAAAACACAAGTGGAAAAACACTAAGGGTAATGCTGCTCAATGCCAGAAGTCTAAACCTCAAGATGCATGCCCTCGAAGCCCTCCTCAGTATGGAGAACATCGATGTCTGTGCAGTGACTGAAACCTGGTTCAAGGCTCCTGAGAGCACCCCAGCACTATCAGGTTTTACCTCATATCATGCTTTCTGGCCCCAAAACTTGGACCGAACCACAAAAGGAGGGGGAGTATCCATTTTCATCAAAGTTACCCACACCTCCAGGTTAGTGGCAATGCACGAAGCATCGGAGACTATCCAGGTGCAACTAACCATAGGCAAAACTGCCTTACAGTTTGTAGCATGCTACAGACCACCCTCTCAAACTCAGGAACCCCACACAGTCTTCCTGAAGACACTGGAGAGTATGACTGTCTCTCCAAATACCATCATTTTGGGAGAATTCAACTACCCAAACATAGACTGGGAACATTACTCAAGCCCCAACACCCTAGCCCAAAGGTTCCTAGAATTCATAAACTCAAATGCAATGGAACAACTAGTCAACATTCCCACAAGAGGAGACAATATATTAGACCTGATCATCACAAACATGGGGACAAAATGCTCCACACCGGAAGTACATCCCTCTTTGGTAAGATCAGACCATAAATTAATCTCACTGGAAATCCACATCCCACCCCCACCCCCTGCACAAAAGACCACAGTGAAGAACTTCTCAAAAGCAAACTTCACACTTCTTAAGACTGAAGTGGTATCTTTCAAGGCCCCTGGGCCAGTGGAAACCACAACCCACACTGCTGAATCCTTTGCAAATGCCTTCTATGGGCACCTTCAAGAATGCATGGATCATGCAATCCCAAATAAAACCAAGACCCATTCCCCAAAGGCAGGCCGGTCTGGTGGACCCCAGCCATAAACAAACTTTACAACAGGAGGAGGAAGCTACTACATGACAGAGCAAAATCCCTAAAAGGGAAGGCATCTCTGATCAGTACTAGCAAAAAACTACGATCACTCATAAAATCATCCAAGGCCAACTTTGAGAGAAAAATCACAAAAGACACAAAAGACAATCACAAGGCCTTCTTTAGCTATGTTAGAAACCTGGGTGGAAACTCCCAGATATGCTCAGAGTTAGTCCAAAATGACACAAAATACACTGAACCCACTGACATTGCCAACATTCTGGAAGACAGGTTCAGTGCAAATTTCTCCTCCCCCTCCCCCTCAAAAGGAGAAATAACTATCCCAGCAGAGTGTAGCCTCCCTAACATCTCAGATGCCCAGGTGAGAGCCGCCCTCTCTAAAGCTAAAAACACAGCATCAATGGGACTGGATGGTGTCCCGGGCTGTGTGCTACATGAACTCCAAGAGGAACTAAACCCACACATAAGGCTGCTGTTTAATCTTAGCCTTACTACAGGATACATACCCAAAGAATGGCGTACGGCAACAGTGGTCCCACTTCACAAAGGCGGTGCTTCTACAGACCCTGGAAATTACCACCCATAAGCTTGATGAGCCTGGTCTGCAAAGCTATGGAGAGGATCATTATGGAACTCATAAACAAAGACATTGGGGACCTACAGACATTAGATCCTACCCAATTTGGCTTTGTCAAGGGCAGATCCTGCCTTTTGAACTTGGTCGACTTTTTTGAAACAGTCACTAAGGCCATTGATGAGGGTAAGGCAGTTCACACAGCCTACCTTGACCTTGCAAAAGCCTTTGACACAATACCCCACTCAGGCATCATAGACAAACTCACCAGCTTAAATGTAAACCCATATGTCACAAGATGGGTTGCAAACTGGCTCAAGGACAGAACCCACAGGGTCAGAGTTGCTGGAGCTATGTCAGACTCTAAGCCAGTCACAAGTGGTGTCCCACAGGGCTCAGTCCTGGGACCCTCTTGTTCGGCATTTATTTTTCCGAGGTACAGGCAAACATAGGAGGATTGTGGCTGACAAAGTTCGCAGATGACTGCAAACTGGGCGCCATAATTGATACTCCAGCGGACACAAACATCCTTCAGAGAGGCCTCATAGAAATGGATAATTGGTGCCAGAGCCATGTCCTTAAGCTGAACGCCAAAAAATGTATAGTCATACCCTTTGGGAAAAACAAGGTACCAACAAATTACCACATAGGCGGTAATCCATTAAGTACGGAAGAGGTAATCAGGGACCTAGGGACCCAGGTTGACAGTAACCTCTCATTTGACAACTCACATTGCCAAAGTGGTTAGGAAGACCTTCTATATTGCCCACCTTATCATGAAGGGTTTCACATCTAGATCAAGAGAGGTCATTGTGCCCCTGTACTCTTCTCTTATCAGGCCAATGATTGAGTACAATGCCCCATTTGGGATGTATCTCACCCGACACCTGCAGCAGTTGGAAAGACCCCAAAAGTTCCTCACCAAGAGGATAAAGGGTCTTAAACGGTTCTACCTGACATAATCGAAACCACACAACACCGACAACCACATCACCGACACCACATATTCGACAGTCCATAAACACGAAACCACACATAACCGAAAACGAAATAACCGACGGTACACAAACACGAAACCCCATACAAAACAAAACACATCCCCATTCCACAAACCACACACACAACACAAGCACACCAAAATCCTTACAAGCCCTTACACACTAAACTCTACTCCTAACCCATCGCTTACGCACACTTACGCCTACCCTTACCCTCCCACCACTCCTAACCTAACTAACCTCCCTAACCCTCCTAACTAAACACTTAACCCACCCCTACCCCCCCTAACCTCCCTAACCTAACTACACCACCCCCCCCCCCCCCCTACTCAACCTAACACACTTTAACCCCCCCCCCCCCCTAAACCCTAACTCTCACACCCCCCCCCCCCCCACCCCCGCAATCCCCACACTCACACCACCTCGCCCCTAAAAACGTCACGTCACTACCGCGATACTCACACAGCCTTCCCCATGTCGGCATCCTCGGCGTTGGTGTTGTCATCCGGTCTTCTCAGCTGTCGACGAAGTCAGGTAGAACCTCTTAAACATATGTCATATGCTGCCTGACTGAAAAAACTCCAGCTCTATTCAGTCGCATACCGCCTACTCAGAGGTGATCTGTGCCTGACGTACAAGGCCATGTCCAATCCTGAATTAATGGACATGCTCCACCTCAGAAAATCCAAATCCATCAGAGCCACGAGAACAAGTGACTTAAACCTCAACACAGAAATAAATAGAACATGCTGGAGGGACAGATTCATAACCCAGAGGCTCCCTACACTCTGGAACAGAATCCCAGTCCATGTTAGGCAGAGCCCCTCACTGACTCTATTCAAGAGAAATCTCGACGAGTGGATGGGAGATCGTAGGTTTACCCCAGGGGTCATCTCTGTGTCACTACTAGACAGAGGCATAGTAAACTAAACCCTAAAAGGGCGTAGTATTCTCATCCTAAGGGGTGGTGTAAGCCACATACACTCTGGCTAGGCTTATAAATGCCCTAGGGCAGATAGCCTAGTACGAACCTATGAACCTATGTGTATATGTATATATACAAAACTATTTCTTCAGTTTCTTGGACTTCTACTGAGGAAGAAAGATCTTAACAATAAAGAGATTGGAGTAACATACTCTTTGTGAGCATTTTGTTTCACGTGTTGGGCTTATGGTGCAGCTACTTGCTCATATTGGCACCTTTGAAGTTTTATTAGTCATTTTTTGGTGCCTTATCAAATAGATTTGTTGTTGTTATATACAAAACCTCACTGATTCTATAGAATCTTTCCCTACTGTTGAATGACTCTACTGCATGATATATTTGATAAAGGATAATAAATCCCTACAGCTCAAATGGTCTAGTGGTACATTGCTCTGACTATGGAGTACAGGGCCCTGGGTTCGAGAGATGGCAGGGCTGCTTATGTTGTTGCTAGACAGAACAGTGGCTGATGTAAACAGAGTGATTAAAGCAGTTTTAATCAGGTTTGCATGAGCTAAGCAATGTCAACACACGGTTAATAGTACAGATGCTTAATCTGTGTTGGCTTCACTTAGCATTGCTCAAACCTGCTTACTCCCACTTACACCTGTGCTAATTTCTTTAAAAGAAAAGAAAAAGGGATGATAGGAAAATGGTGAAAAAGAGGTGCGCAGAGGGAAAAACAATATAAAAGATAGCTAGGGATGTGCAGGACATGTGTAGGGAAAGTCCATAACCGTCCATTTCTGATACAGCAACAGCTGTTCCTTTGTACAGAATTTGGAGGAGAATTTGGACACTCAAACCCCAGAGAGAGGGGTGAGGACAACAGAAATGTATTGTCAAGCCAATTGGACCAGATTACATATGTCCCATGGACACGTGTGTGAAATGGACAGCTATGTATGAGACAATATTTTTTTTTTGGGACAAATGCCCTTTTCTTTTTTTTTAAGGTGAGAGTGGGATATTGGGGAAAGATTATAGGTATGTCTTGGGAAGTAGGTTAGGTAGGGAGACAGGCAAGACAGACAAGACAGCAGACAGCGGTGGTATATGACACATGAGTGGGTAAACACATTTGACGGGGAGGGTGGCTGGGAATCTGAAGCCATGGGCCCCCATATGGTTACAGTGGGACTGAAATTCCCACCCATGGGCAGTCACCAGTGCATCTTCATGGCTCCAAATGTGGCTGTGCTGGGGGCTGGACAGGAGGGGTGGCCTGCCCCTCAAGGTGTGCCAGACGGCCCTCAATCTGGCACAGCTGCTCTCCAAACTCAGATCGAAGGGTGCTGCACAGTGAACCTTGAACCTGACTGCGGGTGACAGGATCCTGCCCATGCCCACTCCTGGGGGGGCCTGTCCCCTGAGGCGATTCCACCCGAAGGTAGTGCAGGACCAGCAGATAAGGGAGATCTGGGTTGGGTCCCAGACATGCTGGGGCCTGGTGCGATGGCCAGATGAGACAGAACAGGTGGATCTGCCTTCCCAAATGAGCTATGGTGTTAAGGTTTTATAAAATATGTTGGTTAGTCATGAACAACACATTTCAAGATTAGTTATAACAGCATGCATGGGTGTTACAATTAATCCCATAAAATAGATTTGAAACAGTTGCATAGCAAACAGAACACATGCATAAATGGAACAACAGTATGCATAGTAACAGCATGCCAGTAACCTTGACGGCAACATGTCACCGACAATGGTATTTGAACAAATTATGTTAACATACAAGCAATCAAACATATTAACAATAATATAACACAAGTCCCAACATTGGGTTGGAGCACAACATACCCGTAGTATATGAGTAATAATTGCTGATGCAGATGAGGGGTGGGGGGAGAGACAAGAAATCCATTAGCAACTGTTTATGCTTCTATTTTCTACAACAGTCATGCTCAATACTCTATGGGTCTGCCCTCACTTTACATCTACCTATGCCCATAGCTTCTGTAGTACAAACATACCTATTAAACTGCCAGCCTGGAATGGTATGAGGCAATCTGTGATGACTCTGGGTACATGACTGGAGGGGACTCATACATGTTATTACATATCTGGCACAGGAGGGGTACCCTGAACTGCTGTTATGTGAGTGTGCTACTAGCATACGTCAACTGGTTTGCTCTCTGTGTCCAGGATTATTTGCAGCAGTGACCACTAGTTGTGACAGCATGACACTTGGGAGACGTATCAGAAACATACCTCTCAACCTCTTAGAGCATGACATCTGGACAAAGCCATACATAAGAGTGGGATAAAGGCCCATGAATCTGGACAATTTTTAGTTATTGCTCTTACAAACTTAGAAAGTTTATAAAATAACAGGGTTTGCATTTACATGTATTTTCTGATGGATATGACATCTGACACTTGTATGTCTATCATTATTTTCTAACTTCAGTCTATAATGGTTTGCCACTGATTTTCTAGGACACCACTGCTTTATGTAAAACGGACCACAAATCTGAGACAAATATCTGGACATTCAGTGAATATCTGTACATTTGAGAGGTAGGATTCAGAAAGAGTGCATATTGTATGCACCTACCCTGCTGCCATTTGCAGGCATGTGGTGGAGCAACTTAACAGTTGTACACAGTTTATTAGTATACCCTTCATACAGTTACTGGGAACATTTACTTGCCTCCAAAACCTGTAGGGAAAATATCTGTTAACACTATCTGACTGTTTTTAAATTTATTCCTGATTCCTTGTGTGTAGATATGCACACATCTTACTACCACTCCCTGGATTTTAACGGATCTGGATGTGCAAAATTAACAACTGAGCTATTTATCATCACAGTTACCTACTGAGGAACTGCTTTTTCTTGTTTCACTGGTTTCTGCCTAATAGTCTCTTGGTTAGACAGTTTGAACTTGTAATTCTGTGATGCATGCATGACAGATAGTTATTGTACTGTTCATTACTCCTTTGGATTACTACAACATGGAAAGCAAAGGATAACACAAGGCAATGCTGCATGGTACATACATTAATACTTTCCATATTACTATTCAGGGTTCAGAGCTTAGTGCAGTATATATTTCACATTTAATTTATATCTCATTTTACAGCTACACTATCAAAGGTTTCTCCTAACAGCTTGTTCACAGATGAACCTCAGTTAATGTATGTTGTCACAGCCATGTATGCTGTGAAAAACCTGTATACACTCTATATATTTATACAACAACATACCAGAATAAACAAAACAGTTTTAAGGGTCTTTATTGTACTTCAATATTCGTCAGTCATACCTTTTTATTTATTCAGTTCACACAGTAACAGTATACCTACTAGCAGTAAGCAATGCACTCCTTCTTAGCAATTTTAACAATATACTGCAAAATAGATTTGCACTCACTAGCCTATCAGTGCAGCCTCAGCAGTCTGTCACCATGGGCTTCGACGTTCACAGCCCTCTCTGCTGCAGCTGTAGGGGAGAAATGCACACATTAGGCATATCTGTCTATCACATTATCAGGCTAGTATTTGCTACAAACTACCTGATAGTGATACTTACTCAATACTGGAGCATTCCAGTCCCATCCATGTTGGATCCACTGGTCCAAGAGTGCCCCCCCCTACGGTTTAGGTCAGTATAGTGGTGCTGTACCTGATCACCAGTCTGGGGGATGCCAGTAGCACTGGTACGGTCAAGTTCGAGATGGTCCCAGGCCTTCGCTTATTATTGGGAGTCCTGGTACTGGCCCTGCAGCAGTCTCTCCTCATGGTTTTTGACAAGATGTCCAGTCATGACCCTGGACTCCTGAATGCTCCAGCACTGCAACCGAAAGCACACTCCCTCTCCAATGCCAACCATTGTATCTGCACAGATGGACTATAACAGATTATGGCTGTATTCCCACCTGCACCATTTAAATAGTGCAATATTCCCACCCTTTGCTGTCATTGTACCATTTTGAAAAGGTGAAGCTCTGTAAAGCAGTGTGCAAACCCACTGAGCCAGTTTTAACACAGCTTAAAGGAGAAGCTGTTGAGCACTGGTGGTCTGAGGAAGTCTCTGTAGTGGAGAGGAAAGCACTTAACCTTTTTGGAATAAACTGTGGTGTCCATTAGAGTGCTCACATTCTTCTGTTTTTTTTTTGTTCTGTGGATACCTGCTGCTTAGCATTCACGTCTTAGCAATGGTTACATCTGCTAAGCATAGCTGAGCATTGCTAACCATTGCTCACTTTTAATTTATTAAATATATCAGAATACTGACTTCAGTTATTAAGTGTATATGATTTACTTTGCATGACATCCTTCTATGTGCTTTCCTTACATTGGCAAGGGGTATGATCATACTGCATGGGACTCTTGTGGATGCATGGGTGGTTTCACATGTTATACGCACTCACACTTCCATTTTACACCATCTACACTACCCTGGTTGACAAAAAACAGTTACTACATAATTTAAGTTTAAAAAATAATTTTAACACTGCTTTCCCATCTAAAAATAACTTGCCTGTTTTGGTACTTGAACCATGAATTCCTGTATGTAAAGCCAGGACACTAACCACAACACTATCTCAGCTTGGAAACTTCACCTGTATATTTGTATTTATCTCCTATAGGTTGTTTAAGCTATAGTAAGCAGAGGGCCATAACATGCACACCTCCTTAGCTATGCTTAAACATTCCTTAGCTAAAAAAAATATATGATATTGCTATTATATTATTATGTTATGTAGTGAGCATTGTGGTGTTCTGACAAGTCATTGAGGATTTCAGTCGGGAAAGAATGGCATACATTTGGCTTTCAGGATGCCACGGTGGTGCAGTGGTTAACGTTGTTGCCTCACAGCAAGAGGTTCTCCCATTTGATTCTCAGCTGGGGTGCCTACTGTGTGGAGTCTGCATGTCCTACCCACAGCCGAGTGACATTTAAAGACATGCAGGAAGGTGCATGCATGAATGGGTGTGCCTTCTTTGAAGGTTGGGTGTCGGACTGGCAACTCGGCACAGTAAAAATCCACTGCCAATCATTAGCAGAGCAGAGATCCTTTGTGGTGATCCCTAATCAGGAAAAGCTGAAAGACTTTTTATTTGGCTTCCAGGCTTCTATCCTTCAGAGATTGATGCTAATACAGATCCTGTTTTCTATCAATGTTCTAGGTTTGTGAGGGCAATATTTAAGTGGTGTTCCTATTTTTAGTGTTGTGTCCCCCCATAATTTGTGCCTTTGTGAACATGGACTGCTGTCAGGGAATATTGGCATACATTTGACTTTCAGACTTCTATCCTACAGAAATTCATGCTAATGATTGACCTGTTTTCTATCAACTTTCTAAGTTTGTGAGGGCAATATGTAAGACATGACTCTTTTCAGGGCTTTATCCCACATTATTTGTGCCTTTGACACATTTCCTGCTTTAACAGCTTGTGGGGTGTCATACGGCACTTATACAATGCAGAGGGTGTGTCACAGAAGCTGTCAGACACCCCCTGCATTGCTTTCCTGCTGCCGTATGTTTTTCAGTGTTTGCAGACAGTGAAATCATCATTTTTTTGCATTTCAGTGTCCATGGACACTTTAGTGTCCATGCACTACTTGAACATACCCCCTGAACTCATTCATGGCTCGTGTCTGTCTAGGTAAAACAACAGCACATCTTCATGAATATGCAAGGCACACTGCTGTGCTACATAGACATGAACCTCTCCATGCAGGAATAACACTATTCTTGCACAGAGTTTACTGAATCCCATGGCTAGTTTTTGATTGGACTTTTTGATACAGTTTTAGATATGCAAGTCGAATTTTAATTGGTCTTCTATAGTAACACCAGGCAATTTGATGTTTGAGTTGGTGGTGATAATTGATTTATCTAAGGATGAGATGGTGAAGTTGTCTTTAGCTGGACTGAGGTTTTTTGGAAGGAAAAGGAGAACCCTGGTCTTTCTGTGGTTGAGAAGCAGGTTGTTTTTAGTTAGCCATTGTTCTACTAGGTGTAGAGATTGTTGAATGACAGTGTGGAGATTTTGTAAATTGTTGAAGGTGTTAATAAGTGCGGAATTGTCTGTGTGCTGTATTAAGGTAGAGTGGAGGCAGGAGACATGGAGGTTATTTGTAAATATATTAAAAAGTATGGGGACCCAGGCTAGAACCCTGGTGAACCCTGGTCTTGACAAGATGGAAAGGGGAGAAAGATGTTTTTCATCTGATGGGCTGATAGCTGTTTGAGAGGTAATTGTTAAACCAGGAGGTGATGGAGGGACAGAGTTGTAGGTTGAGGTTATAGGCTGAGTTGTAGTTTGAGGGTGAGTTGTAGGTTGATGTTTATATATATATATATATATATATATATATATATATATATATATATATATATTCTATTATTTTTACATTTGTTAATCAGGTTAGTCTCCCTGGGGCCAGAGAGCTCTTTTTCAGTGGAGACCCAAGGAAAAAAGCTCCAAGAAATTAATTAGTAAAAATAAGAAAAAAAAACTTTACAATTCAAGTTGTGAGATGCTTAATAGTACAAAAACAGAGAAAGAGAAATATATAGCAGGAATACTTACAAGGCAAAAGTACAGTATTTTGAGAATGCAGCAGCAATATGTTTGAGAGATATACAATTCAGAATATATATACACACACACACACACACACACACACATATATATATATATATATATATATATATATATATATATATATATATATATATATATATATATATATATATATATATATATAGATATATATATATATATATATATATATATATATATATGGATCTAGGACGTTTGCTCGACTGAGCAAACAACTGAAATCCAAACAGCCAGGCATACTTCCACGAAGGAAGCACTTTCATGTAAGTATGACTGTTGCCGAGGCTGTACTATGGTGTGGGTAAGGGAAATTTCCCTTTTCTCCACTGTAGTGTGGTATCAGAGGGAGAATATTAAAGTAAGATGGGTGTGGGGGCACAGCCCCCCACATGGGGGGTGCAGGAATGTAAATGTAATGTTTTATTTTTTTTTTGTAACACGCTTTAAAGAAAGCGCTTTTTTGATAAAAGTGCTTTTGTTAAAGTGTGTTCGGTTTTTATGGATTCGGACGTTTGCTCAGTCAAGCAAACTTCTACATCTATATATATATATATATATATATATATATATATATATATATATATATATATATATATACACTAAACTACCCAACACATATCTCAACTGTCCAAATTTTCACAGAATGTCCAGATTTTTGCTCATATTTTTGTTCTATTCCTCATGAAATTTGTGATTTTCTGGATTTTTCTGGCAAATCAGTGAGGATTGAGTTTGCTAAATAATAAGAGGCATTTGAGTTTCAGACTTCATATCCTTCAGAAAATGCATGGTAACACAAAACCTTTTATTCTAGCAACTGTCTATGTTTAAAGGAGCAACATTTAAAATGTGTACCTCTTTTTGGAGCTTTGCCCCGCATTATTTTTGGCTTTGTCCAGATTTTTTGTTTAAGAGGTTGAGAGCTATACCATCCCACCCAATACCACTATCTAAGTTTTGCTACCTAATTGTTCACCTTACCTTCAGCAAGTTGTAATGCAAAAACTAACAGAAAAAGAAAAAATATATTTATTTATATTTACTTTTAACAGGCTGGTAACACCTGCTCAGTGTGGGGAAGAAGACGTAACATAACTCTCAACCTTCTGTCTCCAAAATGAGGAACACTACCTCTCATAATGTCGAACAAATGAGCAAAATGTGGAACACTTAATTACAGCTTAGTAACAACTTCTGCTAGGAAGCTTATAAAATGGTTAAAATGTAATATTAACTTATAGAATATTTTTTTAAATAAATGAATTTGATTCAGTTCTATCCATGATTATCAGTCAAAACTGAATAAAAGTGAATGTATAAAGGAATCTTTCAACAAGAACGTTTATAACCTCACCTGAGGATTTTTTTTTTAATATAAATGACTTTATGCAAGTATACAAGCCTAACTTAAAGTAACTATCACAGCCAAAAAAGACTACCATTTTGTCTGAAAACAATCCACTGGTGACCAAGTCTCTGTGAGGGGAAAAAATGCCAGTGGTGATGGAGTTACTTGACGGTAGACTTGTTCGCCAAGAATGCATTCAATTTCTCTACAGGGAGATGAAAAACTCCCTTTCTCACATGTCTTGCAGCTTTCTGATAACTGTGTTACTTCTGTAACCTGCTATTATAATATTTGCAGAGAGAAAAAAATCTAACAAAAGCAACACTTGAGTTGTCACACTCAAGTTGTAATTTTTGTCAGTAGGATGTTTTGCTGCCTAGACATAACAAATCAAAGGAAAGTGACCCTTAAGGTCAACAAAGTTCTATGCAAGAGAAAGTCTTCAGGTATATTGTACCCTGTGGTATCATGATTGTAACCCCATATCCAGGTAAATGTGGTTCTGACTCCCACTCAAAGTCCCTGAACTGAAAAGGAGTTGTCTGTGTGCTGACAACTGCACCTGCTTTACATTCAGTCATACCGGTCAACTGTTCAGATTTTCACAAAATGTCCAGATTTGTGTTTCATAATTTTGGTCTGTTCCTCATAAATGTGTAGTTTTCTAGAAAATCACTGAGGACTGAAGCCACTAAATAATGACATGCATTTGCGTGTCAGACTTCATATCCTTCAGAAAATGCATGCTAACTGAAGTCCTGTTATTCTAGCAACTTTTTTTTACATTTATTAGAGCAATCTTTAAAATATGTCCCTATTTTTGGGCCTCTGCCGCCCCATTATTTTGGGCTTTGTCCAGATTTCCTGCACTAAGAGGTTAAGAGGTATGCATTCGGTGATGTAAATAGCTGATGAATGTATTACAGTTAATAGGCATTCCTAAATGCGTGACATGCACAACTGTTGTACTTCAACAGCTGGTTATGGAGGTGTGGAACGGGTATTCTTAGTAGACAGTACCTTTTTATTTGTTTGCTTCAAGTACAGCATTAATGACTATACACACTCAGGAGCTCTGACTGGTTGAAATGCATTTCAAATAACTCTTTTTTTTTCAGAACTTGATGCTGTTAGTTTTTCATCCTCAGTCTCCTCTAATTAAAATCACAAACATGACATATTCTTTATATGGACTTACAAATTAGAACTTCCTGTTTTCCTGCTCTTTATGTAACTAATCTCCCTACACATCTCTTGTTTTGAGATTTATTGTCTAATTAAATGTCAGAGCAGTCAGCTTAATGAACACTAACTCTAATTTAACTTTGATTTGTAGAGAATGTTCTGACTTCTGCAATTTCAGTCTCTTTCTGTCCTTCTCATACACACACACACACACACACACACACACACACACACACACACACACACACACACACACACACACACACACACACAAACATACTGTGTATGTCTCAATAGCTCAAGTTATATTTTTTTTTCCATTTTTCAAGATTTCTTTTTTTAGCAATAAGAAATAAATGATGCACTTATTTAACCACTATAACATCTGTAACTTAATAACTCTTGACGAAGGGTTCATGTCTGCTCGAAAGCTCAAGTAATTGAAAAACCTATGTTGGTCCCATAAAAGGTATTAATTACATCATACCTGTGTTTCAATGTCTTTGTGTTTTTTTGTTAGTGGGCCAACATGGCATTTCTTTAATTTTTTCTTCCAAACATATGACCAAATGGTTTTATATAAGTGAAAGCACAAAGCATGATCTCAGAAATAAATATTACTATGTACTCTAAAAAATCCTATCTTATCCTTATAGATACACAAAGACAAATCAAAAACACTGGTGGTCATTGGTCTCAGTCTTTTCTTGTCGGCCAGGCAAAGTCCACTTTGTGTTTATTTGTTCATCAGATTAAAGTGGTCTGCATGCTGAACAATGAATTATATCATGTTAATGAAAGATTGTCCATTTTGCTACTAGAGTTCAATAGCAGCATGATTTTCTTCTACATGTCTAGCTGTGGAAGCAAAATCAAAGTAAATGTGTAGAAGAATGTAATGAGATGCTGAGGAAATGGATTTATTATTATTGTTTGAAAAACAAATTAAGTGTATCAGAAACACACACATGGTGTGTTTCATCTTTAGTTGCTTCTTCAGAGTTTAGTTGTCTACTTAGATCTGTTGGAACAGTAACCTACACACATTTATAATGCCAGACACTTAGGTTTATACAGCAGCCTGATTATTACATCGATCTGGGTTCTATTCCCACTCCAGGTGATTAGACATTCCAGTGCAGCATGGAGGTGGGGCTGCATTCCTGGGTGTGCTACCCTTCAGATGCGATGTTAGATGAGGTCCCATCTGCTTGGTTAGTGGTATCTCTAGAGGATGTAAAAGATCCTGCGGGACTTATCAAAAGAATAGGTAAAAGTTCCCTGATGCCACCAAACTGTCACCTTGGATCCCTCTTGAAAAAGGCCACAAACCTAGTGGGACTAACCCATTAACAAAGTATAAATAAATAAACAAACTGGAAGATCCAATCACTAACGTACAAGATTGGATAACAACATGACATCATGAGGAGACTGTAGCAATCTAATCCTTCTGCATCGTTTAGCAATGGCTGGAGGTAAATACTGACACCCGTATTGGATTGCATGATGTGTGGACATCTAAAGACTACATACTTACTATAAGCAAACATACATACCCCCCTCCCCACACACACACACACACACACACACACACACACACACACACACACACACACACACACACACCCACACACACACACACACACACACACACACACACACACACACACACACACACACACACACACACACACACACACACACACACACACACACACACACACACACACACACACACACACACACACACACACACACACACACACACACACACACACACACATACACACACACACACACACACACACACACACACACACACACACACACACACACACACACACACACATACACACACACACCACACACACACACACACACACACACACACACACACACACACACACACACACACACACACACACACACACACACTTACTACTGTTGTTTGCAAGATTACAGGGTAAAATTAGTAGAAAAAGGATGCAATAGGTAGAAGGCTAAAAAGCGTTTATATCACATTATCGAAAGATGAAACTAGCGAACGCTATTTCATTGGCCCCAAAACATCTAAGCATGAAAATATCGAACATTCAGAACAGCGAATTTTTTCCCATGGAAAGATTTTGCTGCTCCGAAACACATACACACAACACAAGCACATCAAACAAACAGCAATCACACACATACACTTAAATTCCTACATCTAACTCTACACTAAACTAAACATGCACTACTATCTACCCACTTATCTTAACCCAAACCCTAACCCTAAATTCTGTCACTATCGCACACACGCCTAACCCGCACCCTAACCCTAACTCACTTAACCAGCCCCTAACCCTAACGTACAAACAATCACACACTTACCTGAACCCAACCAGTAACTTTCCACCACAGCGCTAAGAATAGCGAACTCACAGAAACGGCCAACCGAATTCTTTCCCGAGGAAAGAAATCGCTGTTCTGCAGCTTTGCCATTCTTAGTGTTCGCTGAATAGTGTCCGATATCAGAACATTTGAAGTTTTAATACTTCGATGTTCTGCTATAGACCCGCTAAAAATGCCACATATCACTACAGACCAGAACTGATACTGTTCAGCCCTGTCATCTGTATATTGCCATAGATGGACATGAGGCTTCAGCTACCTTTTAGAGACTTTAGTAGAGACTTTGGCAGCAGAAAGTAAGGCTGGAAATCAGAAGCACCACTTATATAAATACATGCATAAAGTAATGCATAAATGATTAATTAATTTGCAGATTGACAAACTGTAACACAATACAAAAGGTTTAGATTTCCCATTAACGATAAACTGCCAAGCAAAAGAAAATAAGACCTGCAGCTGCCTTCTACCTGACGGAGATCTTGGACTACATTATTCCAGGGAGAACAATGGCATTGATTCATACTGGTCATACACTAAGGCCTTAAAATAAACTACGCTCATCAGAATAGAGTACTAATGTTACAAAGTAAGCAAGGTTATTAATGTTCACCTTTAAACAGGGAATTATAATCTCATATAGTTGCCCCACCTGTCCATACTTTTGCAGAATGTTCCTGACTTTGCATCATATTTTGCCCTGTTCCCAGAACAATTCTGATTTTCTGGTAAGTAAGATTACAGTCAGTTAGTGATACAAGACATTATGGTTTCAAACTTCTTATTGTTCGGAAGATACATTTTGATGCAAAACCTGTTGTCCAATTCATTTTTAAGAGAACTATGAGTAAAGTTTAAAACCTGGCCTTGATTTTTCTACTTTTTGCCCCCAACGTTATTTTCATTTTTTTTTCAGAATAGTTGAGCAAGTAAGTTGAGAGGTATGGTTATGAGGAAACCTGGTTAAACACCAGGATAAGCCACATCTGTAAATGTAAACACATGCCTTTTCATTCGTTACATCTCTTTACTCTCCCTTCTTCACAAACTCCCTAACTTCTATCAATTTCTCTCCACTGGGTTTCTCACTAAATATACCACAAGCCTGTTTTTCTCTCACTTTGTAATGTATCATTCCTGTTGGTATTATACTAACTTGCCTTTAATTTCTTTAACTATTAAATCATTGTCATACAACTTATATCTATTCTTAATCAATGTTTTCATATTATGTCTAATTTGGTATAATTATTTAAGTTGTGTTTGTTTTTTGTATTATTTTTAAAGACTGAATTTATTATTCTTAAAATGTTTTCCAGTACTTTGGAGCTTTTCTCAATGGACATCTACTGAAAATTGACTCGTACCTAGTCAGACTTTCCTGCTAATTAAATGTCAATAAATAAATATAAGCATGAGTTACTGTTTGGTTTTAAGAAAGGATAAGTGAACCTTACAAATTATCAGCTGAAAGTGCAAGAAACTTCATAACTTTTCATAACACAAGTCAGTGTGCCTTCTTTCCTTGCTTGTTTTTTTCTCTGAATGTCCCATCAGATGAAGGAGTGGTTTTATCATTTGCTTCCATCAATAAATTGAATGTATGAAATTTACAGAAACATGCAATTGCTGTTGCAGGATTGCAGCAACTGTATATAATGCTGCTGAGAAATTTCTAGTTCTTTAGGGCTGTAATATAAGTGCAGCATAGTAGCTGTTTCCTGTTTGTGGTAGGATAAATGTTCAATTATATTGGAAGCAGAGATGCCTGTGTCACATGCTACCAACAATTTCCTTCTTTCACAGGTGCACAGCCATTGAGTTAAGAAAAATATAGGTAACACGTTGGGAGCCAATCCTCCTTCAAAAACCCACCATATTTGAATGTTTACATTTTTAATATAATCTTTAATCTGGCAATGTGCTAGGATTTTCATAATAAAAGTTTTATGACCTTTTGATAGGGCTGGACAGATTTCATTTTTCATGAATCATGGATCCATACTTGGTACATTTTAACAAATGTCAAGAATTGTATGACATAATGAAAAAAATGGGAAAAAGGGTCTGCAGACAGATGGTAAAATGTTATGGTATGCAAAGAAAGGAATAGTTACAAAATAGTAAGATGCCCGCTTTCTTATATGCACAAAAAGAGCATGAGACACAGCTAGAAAGATAATATATACCATGTGTACTCCCCATGTAGTGTCACTTTAAATATACACACACTTCAAAGCAATTGTAAAAGTAAAAAACAACAAAGGTAGAAGGATAATATATACCATGTGTACTCCCCATGTAGTGTCACTTTAAATATACACACACTGCAAAGCAATTGTAAAAGTAAAAAACAACACAGGTAGAAAGATAATATATACCATGTGTACTCCCCATGTAGTGCCACTTTAAATATACACACACTGGAAAGCAATTGTAAAACTAAAAAATAACACAGATAGAAAGATAATATATACCATGTGTACTCCCCATGTAGTGTGACTTTAAATATACACACACTGGAAAGCAATTGTAAAAGTAAAAAAACAACACA